>NC_042968.1:89196626-89385158 GCF_901001165.1 Salmo trutta | reverse complement strand
ATTCTCCTCTCTGTGTCTATTTCCCTCTCTGTCTAATTCTCCCTCACTGTGTCTAATTCTCCCTCCCTGTCCAATTCTCCCTCCCTGTCTAATTCTCCCTCCCTGTGTCTAATTCTCCCTCTCTGTGTCTAATTCTCCCTCCCTGTCTAATTGTCCCTCCCCGTTTCTAATCTCCCTCCCCTGTGTCTAATTCTCCCTCCCTGTCCAATTCTCCCTCCCTGTCTAATTCTCCCTCCCTGTGTCTAATTCTCCCTCTCTGTGTCTAATTCTCCCTCCCTGTGTCTAATTGTCCCTCCCCGTTTCTAATTCTCCCTCACTGTGTCTAATTCTCCCTCCCTGTCCAATTCTCCCTCCCTGTCTAATTCTCCCTCCCTGTCTAATTCTCCCTCTCTGTGTCTAATTCTCCCTCTCTGTCTAATTCTCCCTCCGTGTCTAATTCTCCCTCTCTGTCTAATTCTCCCTCCCTGTCTAATTCTCCCTCCCCCTGTCTAATTCTCCCTCCCCCTGTCTAATTCTCCCTCCCCGTGTCTAATTCTCCCTCCCTGTCTAGTTCTCCCTCCCCGTTTCTAATTCTCCCTCCCTGTGTCTAATTCTCCCTCCCTGTGTCTAATTCTCCCTCCCTGTCCAATTCTCCCTCCCTGTCTAATTCTCCCTCACTGTGTCTAATTCTCCCTCCCTGTGTCTAATTCTTCCTCTCTGTCTAATTCTCCCTCCCTGTCTAATTCTCCCTCCCTGTCTAATTCTCCCTCTCTGTCTAATTCTCCCTCCCTGTCTAATTCTCCCTCCCCTGTGTCTAATTCTCCCTCCCTGTGTCTAATTCTCCCTCCCTGTGTCTTATTCTCCCTCCCTGTGTCTAATTCTCCCTCCCTGTGTCTAATTCTCCCTCTCTGTCTAATTCTCCCTCTCTGTGTCTAATTCTCCCTCCCTGTGTCTAATTCTCCCTCCCTGTCTAATTCTCCCTCTCTGTGTCTAATTCTCCCTCCCTGTCTAATTCTCCCTCCCTGTGTCTAATTCTCCCTCCCTGTGTCTAATTCTCCCTCCCTGTGTCTAATTCTCCCTCTCTGTCTAATTCTCCCTCTCTGTGTCTAATTCTCCCTCCCTGTGTCTAATTCTCCCTCCCTGTCTAATTCTCCCTCTCTGTGTCTAATTCTCCCTCTCTGTGTCTAATTCTCCCTTCCTGTCTAATTCTCCCTCCCTGTCCAATTCTCCCTCCCTGTCTAATTCTCCCTCCCTGTGTCTAATTCTCCCTCTCTGTGTCTAATTCTCCCTCCCTGTCTAATTGTCCCTCCCCGTTTCTAATTCTCCCTCACTGTGTCTAATTCTCCCTCCCTGTCCAATTCTCCCTCCCTGTCTAATTCTCCCTCCCTGTCTAATTCTCCCTCTCTGTGTCTAATTCTCCCTCCCTGTCTAATTGTCCCTCCCCCTGTCTAATTCTCCCTCCCCCTGTCTAATTCTCCCTCCCCGTGTCTAATTCTCCCTCCCTGTCTAGTTCTCCCTCCCCGTTTCTAATTCTCCCTCTCTGTGTCTAATTCTCCCTCCCTGTGTCTAATTCTCCCTCTCTGTCTAATTCTCCCTCCCTGTCTAATTCTCCCTCTCTGTCTAATTCTCCCTCCCTGTCTAATTCTCCCTCCCTGTCTAATTCTCCCTCTCTGTCCAATTCTCCCTGTGTCTAATTCTCCCTCCCTGTGTCTAATTCTCCCCCCCCGTGTCCAATTCTCCCTCCCCGTGTCCAATTCTCCCTCCCTGTGTCTAATTCTCCCTCTCTGTGTCTAATTCTCCCTCTCTGTCTAATTCTCCCTCCCTGTCTAATTCTCCCTCTCTGTGTCTAATTCTCCCTCCCTGTGTCTAATTCTCCCTCCCCGTGTCTAATTCTCCCTCCCCGTGTCTAATTCTCCCTCCCTGTCTAATTCTCCCTCCCTGTGTCTAATTCTCCCTCCCTGGGTCTAATTCTCCCTCCCTGTCTAATTCTCCCTCCCTGTCTAATTCTCCCTCCCTGTGTCTAATTCTCCCTCCCTGTGTCTAATTCTCCCTCCCCCTGTCTAATTCTCCCTCTCTGTGTCTAATTCTCCCTCCCTGTGTCTAATTCTCCCTCCCTGTGTCTAATTCTCCCTCCCTGTGTCTAATTCTCCCTCCCTGTGTCTAATTCTCCCTCCCTGTCTAATTCTCCCTCTCTGTCTAATTCTCCCTCCCTGTGTCTAATTCTCCCTCCCCGTGTCTAATTCTCCCTCCCTGTGTCTAATTCTCCCTCCCTGTCTAATTCTCCCTCCCTGTGTCTAATTCTCCCTCCCTGTCTAATTCTCCCTCCCTGTCTAATTCTCCCTCCCCCTGTCTAATTCTCCCTCCCCCTGTCTAATTCTCCCTCCCCCTGTCTAATTCTCCCTCCCCCTGTCTAATTCTCCCTCCCCCTGTCTAATTCTCCCTCCCTGTCCAATTCTCCCCTCCCTGTCTAATTCTCCCTCCCTGTGTCTAATTCTCCCTCCCTGTCTAATTCTCCCTCCCCCTGTCTAATTCTCCCTCCCTGTTTAATTCTCCCTCCCTGTCTAATTCTCCCTCCCTGTCTAATTCTCCCTCTCTGTGTCTAATTCTCCCTCTCTGTCTAATTCTCCCTCCCTGTCTAATTGTCCCTCCCCGTTTCTAATTCTCCCTCCCTGTGTCTAATTCTCCCTCCCTGTCCAATTCTCCCTCCCTGTCTAATTCTCCCTCCCTGTCTAATTCTCCCTCTCTGTGTCTAATTCTCCCTTCCTGTCTAATTGTCCCTCCCCGTTTCTAATTCTCCCTCCCTGTGTCTAATTCTCCCTCCCTGTCCAATTCTCCCTCCCTGTCTAATTCTCCCTCCCTGTGTCTAATTCTCCCTCTCTGTGTCTAATTCTCCCTCCCTGTCTAATTGTCCCTCCCCGTTTCTAATTCTCCCTCCCTGTGTCTAATTCTCCCTCCCTGTCCAATTCTCCCTCCCTGTCTAATTCTCCCTCCCTTTCTAATTCTCCCTCTCTGTCTCTAATTCTCCCTCTCTGTCTAATTCTCCCTCCGTGTCTAATTCTCCCTCTCTGTCTAATTCTCCCTCCCTGTCTAATTCTCCCTCCCCCTATCTAATTCTCCCTCCCCCTGTCTAATTCTCCCTCCCCGTGTCTAATTCTCCCTCCCTGTCTAGTTCTCCCTCCCCGATTCTAATTCTCCCTCCCTGTGTCTAATTCTCCCTCCCTGTCCAATTCTCCCTCCCTGTCTAATTCTCCCTCCCTGTCTAATTCTCCCTCCCTGTGTCTAATTCTCCCTCCCTGTGTCTAATTCTCCCTCCCTGTGTCTAATTCTCCCTCTCTGTGTCTAATTCTCCCTCTCTGTCTAATTCTCCCTCTCTGTCTAATTCTCCCTCTCTGTGTCTAATTCTCCCTCTCTGTCTAATTCCCCCTCCCTGTGTCTAATTCTCCCTCCCTGTGTCTAATTCTCCCTCCCTGTGTCTAATTCTCCCTCTCTGTCCAATTCTCCCTGTGTCTAATTCTCCCTCCCTGTCTAATTCTCCCTCTCTGTGTCTAATTCTCCCTCCCTGTGTCTAATTCTCCCTCCCCGTGTCTAATTCTCCCTCCCGTGTCCAATTCTCCCTCCCCGTGTCCAATTCTCCCTCCCCGTGTCCAATTCTCCCTCCCTGTGTCTAATTCTCCCTCCCTGTGTCTAATTCTCCCTGTGTCTAATTCTCCCTCCCTGTGTCTAATTCTCCCTCCCCCTGTCCAATTCTCCCTCCCTGTCTAATTCTCCCTCCCTGTCTAATTTTCCCTCCCTGTCTAATTCTTCCTCCCTGTGTCTAATTCTCCCTCCCTGTGTCTAATTCTCCCTCTCTGTGTCTAATTCTCCCTCCCTGTCCAATTCTCCCTCCCTGTCTAATTCTCCCTCCCCGTGTCCAATTCTCCCTCCCTGTGTCTAATTCTCCCTCCCTGTGTCTAATTCTCACTCCCCATATCTAATTCTCCCTCCCTGTGTCTAATTCTCCCTCCCTGTCTAATTCTCCCTCTCTGTCTAATTCTCCCTCCCTGTGTCTAATTCTCCCTCCCCGTGTCTAATTCTCCCTCCCTGTGTCTAATTCTCCCTCCCTGTCTAATTCTCCCTCCCTGTGTCTAATTCTCCCTCCCTGTCTAATTCTCCCTCCCCCTGTCTAATTCTCCCTCCCCCTGTCTAATTCTCCCTCCCTGTGTCTAATTCTCCCTCCCTGTCCAATTCTCCCTCCCTGTCTAATTCTCCCTCCCTGTGTCTAATTCTCCCTCCCTGTCTAATTCTCCCTCCCCCTGTCTAATTCTCCCTCCCTGTTTAATTCTCCCTCCCTGTCTAATTCTCCCTCCCTGTCTAATTCTCCCTCTCTGTGTCTAATTCTCCCTCTCTGTCTACTTCTCCCTCCCTGTCTAATTGTCCCTCCCCGTTTCTAATTCTCCCTCCCTGTGTCTAATTCTCCCTCCCTGTCCAATTCTCCCTCCCTGTCTAATTCTCCCTCCCTGTCTAATTCTCCCTCTCTGTGTCTAATTCTCCCTCTCTGTCTAATTCTCCCTCCCTGTCTAATTCTCCCTCCCTGTCTAATTCTCCCTCCCCGTTTCTAATTCTCCCTCCCTGTCCAATTCTCCCTCCCTGTCTAATTCTCCCTCCCTGTGTCTAATTCTCCCTCTCTGTGTCTAATTCTCCCTCCCTGTCTAATTCTCCCTCCCTGTTTCTAATTCTCCCTCCCTGTGTCTAATTCTCCCTCCCTGTCCAATTCTCCCTCCCTGTCTAAATCTCCCTCCCTGTGTCTAATTCTCCCTCTCTGTGTCTAATTCTCCCTCCCTGTCTAATTGTCCCTCCCCGTTTCTAATTCTCCCTCTCTGTGTCTAATTCTCCCTCTCTGTCTAATTCTCCCTCCGTGTCTAATTCTCCCTCTCTGTCTAATTCTCCCTCCCTGTCTAATTCTCCCTCCCCCTGTCTAATTCTCTCTCCCCCTGTCTAATTCTCCCTCCCCGTGTCTAATTCTCCCTCCCTGTCTAGTTCTCCCTCCCCGTTTCTAATTCTCCCTCCCTGTGTCTAATTCTCCCTCCCTGTGTCTAATTCTCCCTCCCTGTCCAATTCTCCCTCCCTGTCTAATTCTCCCTCCCTGTCTAATTCTCCCTCTCTGTGTCTAATTCTCCCTCTCTGTCTAATTCCCCCTCCCTGTGTCTAATTCTCCCTCCCTGTGTCTAATTCTCCCTCCCTGTGTCTAATTCTCCCTCTCTGTCCAATTCTCCCTGTGTCTAATTCTCCCTCCCTGTCTAATTCTCCCTCTCTGTGTCTAATTCTCCCTCCCTGTGTCTAATTCTCCCTCCCCGTGTCTAATTCTCCCTCCCGTGTCCAATTCTCCCTCCCTGTGTCTAATTCTCCCTCCCTGTGTCTAATTCTCCCTCTCTGTCTAATTCTCCCTCCCTGTCTAATTCTCCCTCCCTGTGTCTAATTCTCCCTCTCTGTCTAATTCTCCCTCCCTGTCTAATTCTCCCTCTCTCTGTCTAATTCTCCCTCTCTGTCTAATTCTCCCTCCCTGTGTCTAATTCTCCCTCTCTGTGTCTAATTCTCCCTGTGTCTAATTCTCCCTCTCTGTGTCTAATTCTCCCTCTCTGTGTCTAATTCTCCCTCCCTGTGTCTAATTCTCCCTCTCTGTGTCTAATTCTCCCTCCCTGTGTCTAATTCTCCCTCTCTGTGTCTAATTCTCCCTCCCTGTGTCTAATTCTCCCTCCCCCTGTCTAATTCTCCCTCTCTGTGTCTAATTCTCCCTCTCTGTCTAATTCTCCCTCCCTGTGTCTAATTCTCCCTCCCTGTGTCTAATTCTCCCTCCCTGTGTCTAATTCTCCCTCCCTGTGTCTAATTCTCCCTCTCTGTGTCTAATTCTCCCTCTCTGTCTAATTCTCCCTCCCTGTCTAATTCTCCCTCTCTGTGTCTAATTCTCCCTCCCTGTGTCTAATTCTCCCTCTCTGTGTCTAATTCTCCCTCCCTGTGTCTAATTCTCCCTCTCTGTGTCTAATTCTCCCTCTCTGTCTATTCTCCCTCTCTGTGTCTAATTCTCCCTCTCTGTCTAATTCTCCCTCCCTGTGTCTAATTCTCCCTCCCTGTGTCTAATTCTCCCTCTCTGTGTCTAATTCTCCCTCCCCGTGTCTAATTCTCCCTCCCGTGTCCAATTCTCCCTCCCTGTGTCTAATTCTCCCTCCCTGTGTCTAATTCTCCCTCTCTGTCTAATTCTCCCTCCCTGTCTAATTCTCCCTCCCTGTGTCTAATTCTCCCTCTCTGTCTAATTCTCCCTCCCTGTGTCTAATTCTCCCTCTCTCTGTCTAATTCTCCCTCTCTGTCTAATTCTCCCTCCCTGTGTCTAATTCTCCCTCTCTGTGTCTAATTCTCCCTGTGTCTAATTCTCCCTCTCTGTGTCTAATTCTCCCTCTCTGTGTCTAATTCTCCCTCCCTGTGTCTAATTCTCCCTCTCTGTGTCTAATTCTCCCTCCCTGTGTCTAATTCTCCCTCTCTGTGTCTAATTCTCCCTCCCTGTGTCTAATTCTCCCTCCCCCTGTCTAATTCTCCCTCTCTGTGTCTAATTCTCCCTCTCTGTCTAATTCTCCCTCCCTGTGTCTAATTCTCCCTCCCTGTGTCTAATTCTCCCTCCCTGTGTCTAATTCTCCCTCCCTGTGTCTAATTCTCCCTCTCTGTGTCTAATTCTCCCTCTCTGTCTAATTCTCCCTCCCTGTCTAATTCTCCCTCTCTGTGTCTAATTCTCCCTCCCTGTGTCTAATTCTCCCTCTCTGTGTCTAATTCTCCCTCCCTGTGTCTAATTCTCCCTCTCTGTGTCTAATTCTCCCTCTCTGTCTAATTCTCCCTCTCTGTGTCTAATTCTCCCTCTCTGTCTAATTCTCCCTCCCTGTGTCTAATTCTCCCTCCCTGTGTCTAATTCTCCCTCTCTGTGTCTAATTCTCCCTCTCTGTCTAATTCTCCCTCCCTGTCTAATTCTCCCTCTCTCTGTCTAATTCTCCCTCTCTGTCTAATTCTCCCTCTCTGTGTCTAATTCTCCCTCTCTGTGTCTAATTCTCCCTGTGTCTAATTCTCCCTCTCTGTGTCTAATTCTCCCTCTCTGTGTCTAATTCTCCCTCCCTGTGTCTAATTCTCCCTCTCTGTGTCTAATTCTCCCTCCCTGTGTCTAATTCTCCCTCCCTGTGTCTAATTCTCCCTCTCTGTGTCTAATTCTCCCTCTCTGTCTAATTCTCCCTCTCTGTGTCTAATTCTCCCTCTCTGTGTCTAATTCTCCCTCTCTGTGTCTAATTCTCCCTCTCTGTCTAATTCTCCCTCCCTGTGTCTAATTCTCCCTCCCTGTGTCTAATTCTCCCTCCCCCTGTCTAATTCTCCCTCTCTGTGTCTAATTCTCCCTCTCTGTCTAATTCTCCCTCCCTGTGTCTAATTCTCCCTCCCTGTGTCTAATTCTCCCTCCTGTGTCTAATTCTCCCTCCCTGTGTCTAATTCTCCCTCCCTGTGTCTAATTCTCCCTCCCTGTCTAATTCTCCCTCCCTGTCTAATTCTCCCTCCCTGTGTCTAATTCTCCCTCCCTGTGTCTAATTCTCCCTCTCTGTCTAATTCTCCCTCTCTGTGTCTAATTCTCCCTCCCTGTGTCTAATTCTCCCTCCCCCTGTCTAATTCTCCCTCTCTGTCTAATTCTCCCTCCCTGTGTCTAATTCTCCCTCCCTGTGTCTAATTCTCCCTCCCTGTCTAATTCTCCCTCTATGTGTCTAATTCTCCATCCCTGTCTAATTCTCCCTCCCCGTGTCTAATTCTCCTTCTCTGTGTCTAATTCTCCCTCCCTGTCTAATTCTCCCTCCCTGTGTCTAATTCTCCCTCCCTGTGTCTAATTCTCCCTCTCTGTCTAATTCTCCCTCTCTGTCTAATTCTCCCTCCCTGTGTCTAATTCTCCCTCCCTGTGTCTAATTCTCCCTCTCTGTCTAATTCTCCCTCCCTGTCTAATTCTCCCTCCCTGTGTCTAATTCTCCCTCCCTGTGTCTAATTCTCCCTCTCTGTCTAATTCTCCCTCCCTGTGTCTAATTCTCCCTCCCTGTGTCTAATTCTCCCTCTCTGTCTAATTCTCCCTCCCTGTCTAATTCTCCCTCTCTCTGTCTAATTCTCCCTCTCTGTCTAATTCTCCCTCCCTGTGTCTAATTCTCCCTCTCTGTGTCTAATTCTCCCTGTGTCTAATTCTCCCTGTGTCTAATTCTCCCTGTGTCTAATTCTCCCTCTCTGTGTCTAATTCTCCCTCTCTGTGTCTAATTCTCCCTCCCTGTGTCTAATTCTCCCTCTCTGTGTCTAATTCTCCCTCTCTGTCTAATTCTCCCTCTCTGTGTCTAATTCTCCCTCCATGTGTCTAATTCTCCCTCCCTGTGTCTAATTCTCCCTCCCCCTGTCTAATTCTCCCTCTCTGTGTCTAATTCTCCCTCTCTGTCTAATTCTCCCTCCCTGTGTCTAATTCTCCCTCCCTGTGTCTAATTCTCCCTCCCTGTGTCTAATTCTCCCTCCCTGTGTCTAATTCTCCCTCCCTGTGTCTAATTCTCCCTCCCTGTCTAATTCTCCCTCCCTGTGTCTAATTCTCCCTCCCTGTGTCTAATTCTCCCTCTCTGTCTAATTCTCCCTCTCTGTCTAATTCTCCCTCCCTGTGTCTAATTCTCCCTCCCTGTGTCTAATTCTCCCTCCCTGTGTCTAATTCTCCCTCCCCCTGTCTAATTCTCCCTCTCTGTGTCTAATTCTCCCTCTCTGTCTAATTCTCCCTCCCTGTGTCTAATTCTCCCTCCCTGTCCAATTCTCCCTCCCTGTCTAATTCTCCCTCTCTGTCTAATTCTCCCTCCCCGTGTCACGTCCTGGCCAGTATATAAGGTTAATTGTTTTGTAGTTTGGTCAGGGCGTGACAGAGGGTATTTGTTTTATGTGGTTCGGGGTGGTGTGTTTGTGTAAAGGGTGTTTGATTTAGTATGTCCGGGTTTTGGTTTATTCTAGGTAGTTCTATGTGGAGTCTAGTATGTCTGTTTCTATGTCTGGTGAATTGGTGTTGGGACTCTCAGTTGAAGGCAGGTGTTTTCTATCTGCCTTTGATTGAGAGTCTCATAAATGAGGGTGTGTTTGTGTTTGTGTTTTGTGGGTGATTGTTCTGTGTTCAGCCCTAGGCTTTGCCAGACTGTTTAGTTGTTCGTTTGTTAGTTCTAGTAGTTTTGTTATTTTGTATTCAGTTGTTTTTTGTAAGTTAATAAATCTAAATATGAGCATACACGTACCTGCTGCATTTTGGTCCTCATTCACCAACGACAGCCGTGACACCCCGTGTCTAATTCTCCCTCTCTGTGTCTAATTCTCCCTCCCTGTCTAATTCTCCCTCCCTGTGTCTAATTCTCCCTCCCTGTGTCTAATTCTCCCTCTCTGTCTAATTCTCCCTCTCTGTCTAATTCTCCCTCCCTGTGTCTAATTCTCCCTCCCTGTGTCTAATTCTCCCTCCCCCTGTCTAATTCTCCCTCTCTGTGTCTAATTCTCCCTCTCTGTCTAATTCTCCCTCCCTGTGTCTAATTCTCCCTCCCTGTGTCTAATTCTCCCTCCCTGTGTCTAATTCTCCCTCCCTGTGTCTAATTCTCCCTCTCTGTGTCTAATTCTCCCTCTCTGTCTAATTCTCCCTCCCTGTCTAATTCTCCCTCTCTGTGTCTAATTCTCCCTCCCTGTGTCTAATTCTCCCTCCCTGTGTCTAATTCTCCCTCCCTGTGTCTAATTCTCCCTCTCTGTGTCTAATTCTCCCTCTCTGTCTAATTCTCCCTCTCTGTGTCTAATTCTCCCTCTCTGTCTAATTCTCCCTCCCTGTGTCTAATTCTCCCTCCCTGTGTCTAATTCTCCCTCTCTGTGTCTAATTCTCCCTCTCTGTCTAATTCTCCCTCCCTGTCTAATTCTCCCTCTCTCTGTCTAATTCTCCCTCTCTGTCTAATTCTCCCTCCCTGTGTCTAATTCTCCCTCTCTGTGTCTAATTCTCCCTGTGTCTAATTCTCCCTCTCTGTGTCTAATTCTCCCTCTCTGTGTCTAATTCTCCCTCCCTGTGTCTAATTCTCCCTCTCTGTGTCTAATTCTCCCTCCCTGTGTCTAATTCTCCCTCCCTGTGTCTAATTCTCCCTCTCTGTGTCTAATTCTCCCTCTCTGTCTAATTCTCCCTCTCTGTGTCTAATTCTCCCTCTCTGTGTCTAATTCTCCCTCTCTGTGTCTAATTCTCCCTCTCTGTGTCTAATTCTCCCTCTCTGTGTCTAATTCTCCCTCCCTGT
The DNA here is from genome assembly GCF_901001165.1 of Salmo trutta. Lineage (NCBI taxonomy): Eukaryota > Metazoa > Chordata > Actinopteri > Salmoniformes > Salmonidae > Salmo > Salmo trutta. The sequence continues at coordinate 89,374,872 of NC_042968.1, read as the reverse complement.
GTCTAATTCTCCCTCCCTGTGTCTAATTCTCCCTCCCCCTGTCTAATTCTCCCTCTCTGTGTCTAATTCTCCCTCTCTGTCTAATTCTCCCTCCCTGTGTCTAATTCTCCCTCCCTGTGTCTAATTCTCCCTCCCTGTGTCTAATTCTCCCTCCCTGTGTCTAATTCTCCCTCCCTGTGTCTAATTCTCCCTCCCTGTGTCTAATTCTCCCTCCCTGTGTCTAATTCTCCCTCCCTGTGTCTAATTCTCCCTCTCTGTCTAATTCTCCCTCTCTGTGTCTAATTCTCCCTCTCTGTGTCTAATTCTCCCTCCCTGTGTCTAATTCTCCCTCCCCCTGTCTAATTCTCCCTCTCTGTCTAATTCTCCCTCCCTGTGTCTAATTCTCCCTCCCTGTGTCTAATTCTCCCTCCCTGTCTAATTCTCCCTCTATGTGTCTAATTCTCCATCCCTGTCTAATTCTCCCTCCCCGTGTCTAATTCTCCTTCTCTGTGTCTAATTCTCCCTCCCTGTCTAATTCTCCCTCCCTGTGTCTAATTCTCCCTCCCTGTGTCTAATTCTCCCTCTCTGTCTAATTCTCCCTCTCTGTCTAATTCTCCCTCCCTGTGTCTAATTCTCCCTCCCTGTGTCTAATTCTCCCTCTCTGTCTAATTCTCCCTCTCTGTCTAATTCTCCCTCCCTGTCTAATTCTCCCTCCCTGTGTCTAATTCTCCCTCCCTGTGTCTAATTCTCCCTCCCTGTGTCTAATTCTCCCTCTCTGTGTCTAATTCTCCCTGTGTCTAATTCTCCCTGTGTCTAATTCTCCCTGTGTCTAATTCTCCCTCTCTGTGTCTAATTCTCCCTCTCTGTGTCTAATTCTCCCTCCCTGTGTCTAATTCTCCCTCTCTGTGTCTAATTCTCCCTCTCTGTCTAATTCTCCCTCTCTGTGTCTAATTCTCCCTCTCTGTCTAATTCTCCCTCCCTGTGTCTAATTCTCCCTCCCTGTGTCTAATTCTCCCTCCCTGTGTCTAATTCTCCCTCCCCCTGTCTAATTCTCCCTCTCTGTGTCCAATTCTCCCTCTCTGTCTAATTCTCCCTCCCTGTGTCTAATTCTCCCTCCCTGTGTCTAATTCTCCCTCCCTGTGTCTAATTCTCCCTCCCTGTGTCTAATTCTCCCTCCCTGTCTAATTCTCCCTCCCTGTGTCTAATTCTCCCTCCCTGTGTCTAATTCTCCCTCCCTGTGTCTAATTCTCCCTCTCTGTCTAATTCTCCCTCCCAGTGTCTAATTCTCCCTCCCTGTGTCTAATTCTCCCTCCCTGTGTCTAATTCTCCCTCCCCCTGTCTAATTCTCCCTCTCTGTGTCTAATTCTCCCTCTCTGTCTAATTCTCCCTCCCTGTGTCTAATTCTCCCTCCCTGTCCAATTCTCCCTCCCTGTCTAATTCTCCCTCTCTGTGTCTAATTCTCCCTCCCTGTCTAATTCTCCCTCCCCGTGTCTAATTCTCCCTCCCTGTCTAATTCTCCCTCCCTGTGTCTAATTCTCCCTCCCTGTGTCTAATTCTCCCTCCCTGTGTCTAATTCTCCCTCTCTGTCTAATTCTCCCTCTCTGTCTAATTCTCCCTCCCTGTGTCTAATTCTCCCTAATTCTCCCTGTGTCTAATTCTCCCTCCCTGTGTCTAATTCTCCCTCCCTGTGTCTAATTCTCCCTCCCTGTGTCTAATTCTCCCTCCCTGTGTCTAATTCTCCCTCTCTGTCTAATTCTCCCTCCCTGTGTCTAATTCTCCCTCCCTGTGTCTAATTCTCCCTCCCTGTGTCTAATTCTCCCTCTCTCTGTCTAATTCTCCCTCTCTGTCTAATTCTCCCTCCCTGTGTCTAATTCTCCCTCTCTGTGTCTAATTCTCCCTCTCTGTGTCTAATTCTCCCTCTCTGTGTCTAATTCTCCCTCCCTGTGTCTAATTCTCCCTCTCTGTGTCTAATTCTCCCTCTCTGTGTCTAATTCTCCCTCTCTGTGTCTAATTCTCCCTCTCTGTCTAATTCTCCCTCTCTGTGTCTAATTCTCCCTCTCTGTCTAATTCTCCCTCTCTGTCTAATTCTCCCTCCCTGTGTCTAATTCTCCCTCCCTGTGTCTAATTCTCCCTCCCTGTGTCTAATTCTCCCTCCCCCTGTCTAATTCTCCCTCCCCCTGTCTAATTCTCCCTCTGTCTAATTCTCCCTCTCTGTGTCTAATTCTCCCTCTCTGTGTCTAATTCTCCCTCCCTGTGTCTAATTCTCCCTCCCTGTGTCTAATTCTCCCTCCCTGTCTAATTCTCCCTCCCTGTGTCTAATTCTCCCTCCCTGTGTCTAATTCTCCCTCTCTGTCTAATTCTCCCTCTCTGTCTAATTCTCCCTCCCTGTGTCTAATTCTCCCTCCCTGTGTCTAATTCTCCCTCCCCCTGTCTAATTCTCCCTCTCTGTGTCTAATTCTCCCTCTCTGTCTAATTCTCCCTCCCTGTGTCTAATTCTCCCTCCCTGTCCAATTCTCCCTCACTGTCTAATTCTCCCTCTCTGTGTCTAATTCTCCCTCCCTGTCTAATTCTCCCTCCCCGTGTCTAATTCTCCCTCTCTGTCTAATTCTCCCTCCCTGTCTAATTCTCCCTCCCTGTGTCTAATTCTCCCTCCCTGTGTCTAATTCTCCCTCCCTGTGTCTAATTCTCCCTCTCTGTCTAATTCTCCCTCTCTGTCTAATTCTCCCTCCCTGTGTCTAATTCTCCCTCCCTGTGTCTAATTCTCCCTCCCCCTGTCTAATTCTCCCTCTCTGTGTCTAATTCTCCCTCTCTGTCTAATTCTCCCTCCCTGTGTCTAATTCTCCCTCCCTGTCCAATTCTCCCTCCCTGTCTAATTCTCCCTCCCCGTGTCTAATTCTCCCTCTCTGTCTAATTCTCCCTCTCTGTCTAATTCTCCCTCTCTGTGTCTAATTCTCCCTCTCTGTCTAATTCTCCCTCCCTGTCTAATTCTCCCTCCCTGTGTCTAATTCTCCCTCCCTGTCTAATTCTCCCTCCCTGTGTCTAATTCTCCCTCCCTGTCTAATTCTCCCTCCCTGTGTCTAATTCTCCCTCTCTGTTGTGACGGCCCTGAATGTTTCTGAACCGTCTCAGTGCTTCTCCTTCCAATAGGGTGCTTCCCCTTTAATTCCCAATTAAATAGCCAGCATCAGCTGCGCAAAAGTGGAGTTGTGATGGAAACATGAATGAGGATGTGTTCAACCCTCAGTTCTGAAGCTTCTCTCTTCCGTTTGTTGTGTTGCTTTAAAAGTGTGCTTTGTGTAGCCTAATAGCAGGTTTACCCAGGATCGGATCCACTCTTTGCATCCGTGGACTACACCTCTCCGTTGTTTTTCGTGGCCTTTCTCCGCTGGAGATCTGTCTGCGGATTGGCTTCTCTGACTGACCGACTGACTACAACCTTATGTATACGGTATTTCATTTGTTTTGGTGTGATGTATACCGTGAGGATTTATGTAGTTAGTTGTAGTTGAGGATTTACTAAGATGTGATATGCTTTATAGTTGTGTGGTAAAATATTTGTTATTTTGATTGTATGATTGACACTGGGTTTACGCTACACTGTATGAACGGACAAACATTGCATGACTAAGGTCAGTTGAGTTCCCTGAACTTGTTTACCGGGCTGGACTCTTTAGGCCCGAGGTACAGGACATTTCTGGAGGAACTAGAGCTGTTTAGAGCTCATTATCGTATATTGTTATGTGTGTGTGATCATTTGTTAGTAATACACCCCACGCAAAAGAATACCGTTGTTTTGAAGTTCTTTCCAATGTTTTAAGGGTTTATGAAAAGTGTGTTTCCATCCTGACTTTTACATGAGTCCTTTTGTATTGGTGGACTTGACGGACCAGATGGGACTCATTCCCTCCCAAACTAAAAGGAGAAACTAATATTTTCTCTGGTAGGCACAACCTACCTGGCACCCCTATAAATTATAACCTCAAGTCAAAACCGTTACACTGTGTCCAATTCTCCCTCCCTGTCCAATTCTAGGCCATGCATCAAGTTTTTACAAAGTCTTCAAGTTTATTTGACATATGTAAGGAATAGATTGGAAATCTTACTTGAGCTCTCACAATAAAAACACAATAGCAAAAAATAAACAAATATACAATGTACATATATACAACCACCAGCAATGAAATGATAAACCTGATATGTGTCCAGTCGTACAGTGAAACAGGCTGTCTGTACTAACCACCATTCAGTCACTGAGTATCCACATTGTATACTGTCTGTACTAACCACCAGTCAGCTCCTCCGTAGCCACACTGACTGTGGATAGAGTCTGTCTCTGTGTCTGGAGATCTGGGTTTAATACTACAGTATTGTCTACCAGACCATAGTGGTGACAACCGTTCAGGACCAAGGTAACTAGGGTCCTAGGAATTATACATTAAACAAAACCATGAGTGTTGAGTTGAAGGAATGGCTGTAGGCTGGTGCTGATTTGACATAAGGTGTAACCTGGGACTGTTGGATTTGTACGGTTACGATCTAGAGATGGTTAAACTGTATGAAAATCCTAAATGATAATGTTACATGAAACATTCACAATGTCCATTCACTATCTATTTCACATACCTCTATGCATTTTAGTGATGCACATTATTTAACTGTTAACATGCAACACACTACAGGACACATACATTATAACTGTACTGCCCTTGTACCCTGTACTGATCAGCATCGTTTAAGTGGTGACATGACAAGACCGTTAAGAAAGGACACAATTCATTCTGATACATTCAACTGCACTTTGACTTAAAGGATCGTTGTCCATTACATATAGTCAGAGGAGCCATAACCACCTTCATCACAGGTTATGTATTCAATGGAAACGTTTGTGATGAACGCAGACTCAATCACTACAAAAAGGCTGATTTACATGATTTCACAGCTCTTGTCATCTTGTTTTAACCTCTCTCTCTCCCTCCTCTCCCTCTGGATCATCTCCCTCGCTATCCTCTCCCTCTGGAACCTCTCCCACTCCATATTGACCCTCTCCCTTGTCTCCTTCTCGATCCACTCCCTCTCCCTCTGGATCCTCTCCTCCTCCTCCCTCTGGATCATCTCCTCCTCCTCCTTAATCCTGGCTGCATCCTCAAACATCTCATTGGTGTAGCAGCTTCCTCCATTCTCCTCCACCATTCTGTCTATCTTCTCCATCAGCTCTGTGACCTGATCTCTGTTTCCTCTAGATTTATTGTTGAGGACATGGTACCTCCCCCCACACTGCTCTACCACTCTACTGAGGTCTCTGTTCCCACCAATCAGCTTCTCTAGACTGTTACCCTCTAACGCATCTCCATGGGTGAAGAGGATGATGGCGTGCTTTGCCAGTCCTGACCCAAACACACACTCTAGAATTTCAATAGCTCTTTTCTCCTGCTCTGTGAATCTGTCGTTCACTCGTATAACTATGAGGAAGGCATGAGGCCCTGGACTAGACTCATAGATGCTCCTACCAATCTCACATGTTAGTTCTTCAGCAGTAAGCTGTGTGTCAAACAGTCCTGGAGTGTCAACCACACTGACATCCCACCCATCTACTGCTGCCTGCTTCATTTCTGTTTTACGTGTTACTGAGCACAGGTTCTGTTCAGAATGGAAACTTCTCCCCCCAAGGATGGTGTTTCCTGCTGCACTCTTCCCAACACCACTTTTTCCAAGCAGAACAATCCTTCTCTCTGGGAGATTCCTTGAAAGTGTTGAATCTGTGTATAGAGAAATACATCACATGTAAGTCGCTCTGGATATGAGCGTCTGCTAAAGGACGTAAATGTAAAATGTAAAATAAACTGAAACAGTAAAATGACTACCATCTCATCCCCTATACAGGCAGTTATTGGTGCTGAATAATTATTTATGTCTGGTGTTTAAATCTTTATGGTGAATGTGGAGTTCAGGTGGGATTTGTAACTGGGATCTGTTGTACACCAAGACAACTTATTAAAGTTACAATTGGGGGGGATAATTAATTTACATTATTGTTATCCCAGAATAAGAGACCAGAGGGGTAAACTACGTAGTGGGATAGAGGAGTTAGCTAGCTAACTTTGGTGAATTCTGAGTTCAACTCGGTATAACTGTTAAACTTAACAATCACCTCTTTTTCCACGCCTATTGAAAATAACTGTATTAAGTCACACTAAGTTTTACTGTGTGTTATGGTTCAAATGCATCCTGTCATCACTAAATGTGTGATGTATTTCAATATTATTATTTATAACACAAAAAAACATTTGATTAATAAACATTTAATAAATCTTCCTCAAGTATTGTCTCAGTCATTGTCAAGCCAAACAAAATAACTGGTCTTACAATTCTCAGGCAGGACTACCTATAATCACCTCAGCTACAGGAGACATATGAAAAGATTGGGTTCATAATGTTATCAATGACATGACCTACTGAGCTCTCATCTAGAATATCTAGTTTAATATCATCAGTTTTATACACTTCAAAACACAGTATTTCAATCATGGAAACATTTACAATTAGCCTACATTACATTTCTGGCTAATCCTTTATATAAACAGTTAGTTATACTCACTGAGACAGATGGATGTCTTTTCCAGCAGTGATTTGACCTGCTCAGGATCACCCCTCTTGTTGTTGAACACATGGTATCTTCCACTGTATTTTCTCATCACTTCTGTGAGGTCATCTGACTCTGCAATGAATTCTTCTATAGTCTGGTCTTCTAACTCATCTCCTCTGGTGAACAGGATCCAGGTTTGCTTCAAAAGTCTTTCTCCTAGAAGATCTTCTACTTTACTGATGACCTTCATCTCTTCTTCTGTTAATCTGTCTGTCTTCACCACCAGGAGAAACACACGGGGACCAGATGAGGTTAACTTGAGGACATCCTGGACTTTCTCCTGAATTTGCTCTTCAGGTCGATCGGGGTCACAGAATCCTGGAGTGTCATACACAACAAGCTCTGTTCCTTCAATGGTGACATTTTGTTTCTCAATATCAGCAGTCACTGATTTGGAACTCTTCTTTGAGATAAAATCTTTTCGTCCCAGGATGGTGTTTCCTGTTGCACTCTTCCCTGATCCTGTTTTACCAAGTAACACCACCTGCAATGGTTTGGATGTCAGTTGAACAGGTTTGGATAGGTATGCCATCTTGAAGGAATGATCTTGTTATAGCCGAGCAGCGTGACGTCTGAGGCAGGAATCTAAATACAAATGCAATAGAAATAAATAATTACATTCTTCTCTGAGATGCAGAAAAACAAGTTAAAAACCAATGATATGAACAGCCATCACCTGGTTATTACATGCTGGAATTAATCATTTACACACAAAACATTTGATTTGAGAAAAATTCATAAAAAGGTAGTCTAGCAGAATCAAACAGCCTGGAAGATGCCTAGTTAACAGCATTGATTGTTTATCTATAACTGTTTGCAGATGGTATCCTACAACCGGGGGTATCGATCTGTTTGCAGATGGTAGGCTACAACCGGGGGTTTCGATCTGTTTGCAGATGGTAGGCTACAACCGGGGGTATCGATCTGTTTACAGATGGTAGGATACAACCGGGGGTATCGATCTGTTTGCAGATGGTAGGCTACAACCGGGGATATCGATCTGTTTGCAGATGGTAGGATACAACCGGGGGTATCGATCTGTTTGCAGATGGTAGGATACAACCGGGGATATAGATCTGTTTGCAGATGGTAGGATACAACCGGGGATATCGATCTGTTTGCAGATGGTAGGCTACAACCGGGGGTATAGATCTGTTTGCAGATGGTAGGACACAACCGGGGATATCGATCTGTTTGCAGATGGTAGGATACAACCGGGGATATCGATCTGTTTGCAGATGGTAGGCTACAACCGGGGATATCGATCTGTTTGCAGATGGTAGGCTACAACCGGGGGTATCGATCTGTTTGCAGATGGTAGGATACAACCGGGGGTATAGATCTGTTTGCAGATGGTAGACTACAACCGGGGATATAGATCTGTTTGCAGATGGTAGGCTACAACCGGGGGTATCGATCTGTTTGCAGATGGTAGGCTACAACCGGGGGTATCGATCTGTTTGCAGATGGTAGGCTACAACCGGGGGTATCGATCTGTTTGCAGATGGTAGGCTACAACCGGGGGTATCGATCTGTTTGCAGATGGTAGGCTACAACCGGGGGTATCGATCTGTTTGCAGATGGTAGGATACAACCGGGGATATCGATCTGTTTGCAGATGGTAGGATACAACCGGGGATATCGATCTGTTTGCAGATGGTAGGATACAACCGGGGATATCGATCTGTTTGCAGATGGTAGGATACAACCGGGGGTATCGATCTGTTTGCAGATGGTAGGCTACAACCGGGGGTATCGATCTGTTTGCAGATGGTAGGCTACAACCGGGGGTATCGATCTGTTTGCAGATGGTAGGCTACAACCGGGGGTATCGATCTGTTTGCAGATGGTAGGATACAACCGGGGGTATCGATCTGTTTGCAGATGGTAGGATACAACCGGGGATATCGATCTGTTTGAAGATGGTAGGATACAACCGGGGATATCGATCTGTTTGCAGATGGTAGGATACAACCGGGGATATCGATCTGTTTGCAGATGGTAGGCTACAACCGGGGGTATCGATCTGTTTGCAGATGGTAGACTACAACCGGGGATATAGATCTGTTTGCAGATGGTAGGATACAACCGGGGATATAGATCTGTTTGCAGATGGTAGACTACAACCGGGGATATAGATCTGTTTGCAGATGGTAGGATACAACCGGGGATATCGATCTGTTTGCAGATGGTAGGATACAACCGAGGATATCGATCTGTTTGCAGATGGTAGGATACAACCGGGGATATCGATCTGTTTGCAGATGGTAGGATACAACCGGGGATATCGATCTGTTTGCAGATGGTAGGATACAACCGGGGATATCGATCTGTTTGCAGATGGTAGGATACAACCGGGGATATCGATCTGTTTGCAGATGGTAGGATACAACCGGGGATATCGATCTGTTTGCAGATGGTAGGATACAACCGGGGATATCGATCTGTTTGCAGATGGTAGGATACAACCGGGGATATCGATCTGTTTGCAGATGGTAGGATACAACCGGGGATATCGATCTGTTTGCAGATGGTAGGATACAACCGGGGATATCGATCTGTTTGCAGATGGTAGGATACAACCGGGGATATCGATCTGTTTGCAGATGGTAGGATACAACCGGGGATATCGATCTGTTTGCAGATGGTAGGATACAACCGGGGATATCGATCTGTTTGCAGATGGTAGGATACAACCGGGGATATCGATCTGTTTGCAGATGGTAGGATACAACCGGGGATATCGATCTGTTTGCAGATGGTAGGATACAACCGGGGATATCGATCTGTTTGCAGATGGTAGGATACAACCGGGGATATCGATCTGTTTGCAGATGGTAGGATACAACCGGGGATATCGATCTGTTTGCAGATGGTAGGATACAACCGGGGATATCGATCTGTTTGCAGATGGTAGGATACAACCGGGGGTATCGATCTGTTTGCAGATGGTAGGATACAACCGGGGATATCGATCTGTTTGCAGATGGTAGGATACAACCGGGGGTATCGATCTGTTTGCAGATGGTAGGATACAACCGGGGGTATCGATCTGTTTGCAGATGGTAGGATACAACCGGGGGTATCGATCTGTTTGCAGATGGTAGGATACACCAACGTATGACGGGGCCACAGTGTCTCCCAACCCCTCCTGTCTAGTATTTATGCTGCAGTAGTTTATGTGTCAGGGGGGCTAGGGTCAGTCTGTTATATCTGGAGTATTTCTCCTGTCTTATCCGGTGTCCTGTGAATTTAAGTATGCGCTCTGTGAATTTAAGTATTCTCTCTCTCTCTCTCTCTGTGAATTTAAGTATGCTCTCTCTCTCGTACCCCTCTCTCTCTACTGTCTCTCTCTCTCTCTCTCTCTCTCTCTCTCTCTCTCTCTCTCTACTGTACCTCTCTCTCCACTGTCTCTCTACTGTCTCTCTCTCTACTGTACCTCTCCACTGTCTCTCTATTGTAACTCTCTCTCTACTTTCTCTCTACTGTCTCTCTCTCTATTGTATGCGCTCTGTGAATTTAAGTATGCTCTCGCTCTCTCTCTCTCGTACCCCTCTCTCTCTACTGTCTCTCTCTCTCTCTACCTCTCTCTCCACTGTCTCTCTATTGTAACTCTCTCTCTACTTTCTCTCTCTCTACTTTCTCTCTCTCTACTGTCTCTCTCTCTACTGTCTCTCTCTCTGTCTCTCTCTCTCTCTCTCTCTCTCTCTCTCTCTCTCTCGTACCTCTCTCTACTGTCTCTCTCTCTCTACTGTACCTCTCTCCACTGTCTCTCTACTTTCTCTCTCTCTGTCTCTCTCTCTATTGTATGCGCTCTGTGAATTGAAGTATGCTCTCGCTCTCTCTCTCTCGTACCCCTCTCTCTCTACTGTCTCTCTCTCTCCACTGTCTCTCTATTGTAACTCTCTCTCTACTTTCTCTCTCTCTCTCTACTGTACATCTCTCTATTGTAACTGTCTCTCTCTACTGTCTCTACTGTACCTCTCTCTCTCTACTGTACCTCTCTCTATTGTAACTGTCTCTCTCGCTCTCTCTCTACTCTCGTTCTCTCCCTCTCAGCCCTGGGACCATGTCTCAGGACTACCTGGCATGATGACTCCTTGCTGTCCCCAGTCCACCTGGTCGTGCTGCTGCTCCAGTTTCAACTGTTCTGCCTGCGGCTATGGAACCCTGACCTGTTCACTGGACGTGCTACCTGTCCCAGACCTGCTGTTTTCAACTCTCTAGAGACAGCAGGAGCGGTAGAGATACTCTCAATGATCGGCTATGAAAAGCCAACTGACATTTACTCCTGAGGTGCTGACCTGTTGCACCCTCGACAACTACTGTGATTATTATTATTTGACCCTGCTGATCATCTATGAACATTTGAACATCTTGGTCATGTTCTGTTATAATCTCCACCCGGCACAGCCAGAAGAGGACTGGCCACCCCTCATAGCCTGGTTCCTCTCTAGGTTTCCTCCTAGGTTCTGGCCTTTCTAGGGAGTTTTTCCTAGCCACCGTGCTTCTACACCTGCATTGCTTGCCGTTTGGGGTTTTAGGCTGGGTTTCTGTACAGCACTTTGAGATATCAGCTGATGTAGAGTTTTATAAATACATTTGATTGAACCACCCCAATCGGCACAGACATCAGTTCAACGTCTAGTTTTGATATATATTTGATGTCAAATATCGTGAATTCAATGTGAAATCAACAGAACTCTGAGCCATGTCGTTGCATGTTTTGGGTTAGAAGCTGATTTAAACAGACATCAATCCTGCTTTGGTTCACCAATAGGACTGTATCATCAAGTTTTATCATAAAACTCAAATTATTTATAAACTTAGCCTATGTGTTGACGCCAGTAAACAAAGACTGATTCAATATTTTATTAATCAGATGTTCTTGTAAGGATCCGGCGCCGAGTGATGTGTTAAATGTGCAACCAGAGGGAAAAAAAAACTCTGGACCACCTTTACTCCACACACAGAGATGCATACAAAGCTCTCCCTCGCCCTGCTAAGCTACAGGACTGTTTTGCTAGCACAAACTGGAATATGTTCCGGGATTCTTCCGATGGCATTGAGGAGTATACCACCTCAGTCATTGCTTCATCAATAAGTGCATCAATGACGTCGTCCCCAAAGTGACTGTACGTACATACCCCAACCAGAAGCCATAGATTACAGGCAACATCCGAACTGAGCTAAAGGGTAGAGCTGCCGCTCTCAAGGAGCGTGACTCTAACCCGGAAGTTTATGATAAATCCTGCTATGCCTTACGACGAACCATCAAACAGGCAAAGTGTCAATACAGGACTAAGATTGAATCGTACTACAACGGCTCCGACGCTCGTCGGATGTGGCAGGGCTTGCAAACTATTACAGACTACAAAGGGAAGCACAGCCGAGAGCTGCCCAGTTACACAAGCCTACCAGACGAGCTAAATTACTTTTATGCTCACTTTGAGGCAAGTAACACTGAAACATGCATGAGAGTGTGATCACGCTCTCCGCAGCCAATGTGAGTAAGACCTTTAACCTCTCTAGGGTATGTGGGACGAAATCGTCCCACCTACTCAACAGCCAGTGGAATCCCGTGGCGCGATATTCAAATACCTTAGAAATGCTATTACTTCAATTTCTCAAACATATGACTATTTTACACCATTTTAAAGACAAGACTCTCGTTAATCTAACCACACTGTCCGATTTCAAAAAGGCTTTACAACGAAAGCAAAACATTAGATTGTCAGCAGAGTACCCAGCCAGAAATAATCAGACACCCATTTTTCAAGCTAGCATATAATGTCACAAAAAACAAAACCACAGCTAAATGCAGCCCTAACCTTTGATGATCTTCATCAGATGACACTCCTAGGACATTATGTTATACAATACATGCATGTTTTGTTCAATCAAGTTCATATTTATATCAAAAAACAGCTTTTTACATTAGCATGTGACGTTCAGAACTAGCATACCCACCGCAAACTTCCGGTGAATTTACTAAATTACTCACGATAAACGTTCACAAACATCATAATTATTTTAAGAATTATAGATACAAAACTCCTTTATGCAATCGCGGTGTCCGATTTTAAAATAGCTTTTCGGCAAAAGCACATTTTGCAATATTCTGAGTAGATAGCTAGCCATCACGGGCTAGCTATTTTGACACCCACCAAGTTTGGCACTCACCAAACTCAGATTTACTGTAAGAAAAATTAGATTACCTTTGCTGTTCTTCGTCAGAATGCACTCCCAGGACTTCTACTTCATCCACAAATGTTGTTTTGGTTCAAAATAATCCATAGTTATGTTCAAATATCCTCTGTTTTGTTCTTGCGTTCAAGACACTATCCGAACGGTGACGCGCGTATCGTGACAAAAAAAATCAAAATATTCCATTACCGTACTTCGAAGCATGTCAAACGCTGTTTAAAATCAATTTTTTTCATTTTTTCTCGTAAAAAAGCGATAATATTCTGACCGGGAAACCCTGTTTTCGTTCAAAGACTCAAAATCTAAAATGGACTCTTCACGTGCACGCGCGCCCCCGTCTCATTGTTCTCAGATCGACCACTTACCAAATGCGCTACTGTTTTCAGCCTGGGACAGCAGAGTCATCATTCAACGTTCTGGCGCCTTCTGAGAGCCTATGGGAGCCTTAGGAAGTGTCTCGTTACAGCAGAGATCCTTTGTTTTCAATAAAGAGAGTGTAGAAGGCCAAGAAATGGTCAGAGAGGGCACTTCCTGTACAGAATCTTCTCAGGTTTTTGCCTGCCATATGAGTTCTGTTATACTCACAGTCACCATTCAAACAGTTTTAGAAACTTTAGGGTGTTTTCTATCCAAATCAAACAATTATATGCATATTCTAGTTTCTGGGCAGTAGTAATAACCAGATTAAATCGGGTACGTTTTTTTATCCGGCCGTGTAAATACTGCCCCCTATCCCCAACAGGTTAAACAGGTTAACATTCAGACGGATTATCCAGGACGTGTACTCCGAGCACTGACCAACTGGCAAGTGTCTTCACTGACATTTTCAACGTCTCCCTGTCTGAGTCTGTAATACCAACATGTTTTAAGCAGACAACCATAGTCCCTGTGCCCAAGAACACCAAGGTAACCTGGCTAAATGACTACCGACCCATAGCACTCACTTCTGTAGCCATGAAGTTCTTTGAAAGGCTGGTCATGGCTCACATCAACACCATTATCCCAGAAACTCTAGACCCACTCCAATTTGCATATCGCCCCAACAGATTCACAGATTGTGCAATCTCTATTGCTCTCCACACTGCCCTTTCCCACCTGGAGAAAAGGAACACCTATGTGAGAATGCTATTCATTGACTACAGCTCAGCGTTCAACACCATATTGCCTTCAAAGCTCATCAATAATCTAAGGATTCTGGGACTAAACACCTCCCTCTGCAACTGGATCCTGGACTTCCTGAGGTGCCACCCCCAGGTGGTAAGAGTAGGTAACAACACATCCACCACGCTGATCCTCAACACGGGGGCCCCTCAGGGGTGCATGCTCAGTACTCTCCTGTACTCCCTGTTCACTCATAACTGCATGGCCAGGCACAACTCTAACACCATAAATTAAGTTTGCCGATGACACCACAGTGGTAGGCCTGATCACCGACAACAACGAGACAGCCTATAGGGAGGAGGTCAGAGACCTGACCATGTGGTGCCAAGATAACAACCTCTCCCTCAACGTGATCAAGACAAAGGAGATGATTGTGGACTGCAGGAAAAGGAGGACTGAGCACGCCCCCATTCTCATCGACGGGGCTGCAGTGGAGCAGGTTGAGAGCTTCAAGTACCTTGCTGTCCACATCCCAACAAACTATCATGGTCCAAACACACCAAGACAGTCGTGAAAAGGGCACGACAAAACCTATTCCCCCTCAGGAGACTCAAAAGATTTGTCATTGGTCCCCAGATCCTCAAAGTTCTACAGCTGCACCATCGAGAGCATCCTGACCGGTTGCATCACCGCCTGGTATGGCAACTGCTCAGCATCCGACCGCAAGACACTACAGAGGGTAGTGCGTACAGCCTAGTACATCACTGCGGCCAAGCTTCCTGCCATCCAGGACCTCTATACCAGGCGGTGTCAGAGGAAGGCCCTAAAAATTGTCAGACTCCAACCACCCTAGTCATAGACTGTTCCTCTCTGCTACCACACGGCAAGCGGTACCGGAGCGCCAAGTCTAGGTCCAAAAGGCTTCTAAACAGCTTCAACCCCAAGCCATAAGACTCCAGAACAACTAGTCAAATGGCCACCCAGACAATTTGCATTGCATCTCCTCCCTTTATGGTGCTGCTACTCTCTGTTTATTATCTATGCAAAGTCACTTTAACTCTACCTACATGTACATATTACCCCAACTAACCGGTGCCCCCGCACATTGTACCGTTACTCCATGTATATCTCACTGGTCATCCCCAAAGCCAACACCTCCTTTGGCCGCCTTTCCTTCCAGTTCTCTGCTGCCAATGACTGGAACGAATTGCAAAAATCGCTGAAGCTGGAGACTTATATTTCCCTCACTAACTTTAAACATCAGCTATCAGAGCAGCTAACCGATCGCTGCAGCTGTACATAGTCCATCTGTAAATAGCCCACCCAATCTACCTACCTCATCCCTATATTGTTTTTATTTACTTTTCTGCTCTTTTAGACACCAGTATCTCTACTTGCACATTATCATCTGCTCATCTAGCACTCCAGTGTTCATTTGCTAAACTGTAATTACTTTGCTACTATGGCCTATTTATTGCCTTACCTCCTCACGCCATTTGCACACACTGTATATACTTTCTTTTTTCTATTGACTGTACGTTTGTTTATTCCATGTGTAACTCTGTGTTGTTGTTTGTCGCCCTGCTTTGCTTTATCTTGGCCAGGTCGCAGTTGTAAATGAGAACTTGTTTTCAACTGGCCTACCTGGTTAAATAAAGGTGAAATAAAAATTTGACTAAAATGTATATAGTCTCGCTATTGTTATTTTACTGCTGCTCTTTAATTACTTGCTACTTTTATTCATCTATTTTTTTACTTAACACATATTTTTCTTAACTGCATTAAGTGCTTGAAAGTTAGCAATGTCTACCGGTGTTGTATTCAGTATTTCACTGTGAGGTCTACTACACCTGTTGTATTCAGCATTTCACTGTGAGGTCTACTACACCTGTTGTATTCAGCATTTCACTGTAAGGTCTACCTACACCTGCTGTATTCAGCATTTCACTGTAAGGTCTACTACACCTGTTGTATTCAGCATTTCACTGTGAGGTCTACTACACCTGTTGTATTCAGCATTTCACTGTAAGGTCTACCTACACCTGCTGTATTCAGCATTTCACTGTAAGGTCTACTACACCTGTTGTATTCAGCATTTCACTGTGAGGTCTACTACACCTGTTGTATTCAGCATTTCACTGTGAGGTCTACTACACCTGTTGTATTCAGCATTTCACTGTGAGGTCTACTACACCTGTTGTATTCAGCATTTCACTGTGAGGTCTACTACACCTGTTGTATTCAGCATTTCACTGTGAGGTCTACTACACCTGTTGTATTCAGTATTTCACTGTGAGGTCTACTACACCTGTTGTATTCAGCATTTCACTGTGAGGTCTACTACACCTGTTGTATTCAGCATTTCACTGTAAGGTCTACTATACCTGTTGTATTCAGCATTTCACTGTAAGGTCTACTACACCTGTTGTATTCAGCATTTCACTGTAAGGTCTACTACACCTGTTGTATTCAGCATTTCACTGTAAGGTCTACTACACCTGTTGTATTCAGCATTTCACTGTAAGGTCTACTACACCTGTTGTATTCAGCATTTCACTGTAAGGTCTACTACACCTGTTGTATTCAGCATTTCACTGTAAGGTCTACTACACCTGTTGTATTCAGCATTTCACTGTAAGGTCTACTACACCTGTTGTATTCAGCATTTCACTGTAAGGTCTACTACACCTGTTGTATTCAGCATTTCACTGTAAGGTCTACTACACCTGTTGTATTCAGCATTTCACTGTAAGGTCTACTACACCTGTTGTATTCGGCGCATGTGACCAATAAAAATGGATTTGATTTGTTAACAGCATTGATAGTTAGTTTATGGTAGGCCACAACTACCCGCTGACATCAGTTCAACGTCTAGTTTGGATGTTTATTTGAGTAACTTCAACTGACGTGAAATCAATTGTGAAATCAACAAAACCCTGAGCCATGTCATTGCATTTAGGTTAAAAGTTGATTTAAACGGACATCTTTCCTGCTTCGGTTCACCAATAAGCCTGTGTCATCGAGTTTAATCATACAACTATTAGCCTACGTGTAAAATGATTCCATTGAAATGTATTATTGGTAGGGAAATATTTAGGCTAAAGTTACATATTCGTATTAAATCGGACATAACACAATCATATAGACAATGTCCTCCATAACGCAGTTAGCGTGGAACCCCGTTTATGAAATATATTACCTTCAAAAGTGTTATCCTGTGATCAGGCCATCAATGTTTTGTGGTTATTGTTGTCGTAAAAATGTTAGCTAACTGGTTAGCAATTAGCATGTTTGACATTTCAGTGGAAATGCGATTATCAGCTTTTTAAGAAGCGGTTTAGCACAAATAAATACGTCCCGTATTATCGGCATACGGACCCCAATTATTGACCACCTTATTATTTTCTACAATTACAAAATATCCGTTTAACTTTGTTCAAAAAAGAGACACCAACCTCTTCTAGGAAGTGTTTCTTCTTCTTCTAGGATTATAATGGCGGTCCGCAAACCAACCTTAAAGGTTCATGCCGCCACCTACTGTGCTGGAGTGTGTGGTCAATCACGTTTTACAAAATGCCTAAATCCTCCTACCTCAGTACTTCTGAGAAGAAAATAAATTGCCCCACTAACTTCTCATAGACCCTCCCCCATCCCCAAAATACCTTCCAAACCAGTCCAACATCAATGACCCTTGGGCACAGTGGTCGAAGGCACTGCATCGCAGTGCTAGAGGTATCACCACAGAACCGGGTTCGATCTTTGTCCACCAACCTTTCTTTGGAGGGCATATAAATGCTGGCCCTTGTGTGGCAGAAGACATGGGACTCTGAGCACATCTATCAAAATGGCTCTGATCATGCATCTGGCCTCACCTCCACCCAGTGGAACATTAATATCCATTATATCTGGTTCTTCGCCAACATATTTTTCAGTGTTGCAACCAAATAATGTCCCATTTGTTTGACAGATGTATATTTTGTTTAGTGAAAGTAGATAAACACTAAAATGTATTAAACAATGAAAATACTGTTTGGAGTTTGTGTTGCGGAGATGCACTTGGAAAGTAAAGGAAGAAATACACAAGATGGGTTGAATGAATATATTATATTTTAGACATGTCATTATTTTTACAAATAAATAATTGCATATGAAAACAAACAATTATATCTCAACCACCATCCCTATATTGTCACAGAAATCACAATTAAAATCCAGCTCCACCGTCACAGCACACACCTGCAGTAGAACCAGTACTGGCAGAAGTCACAGCACACACCTGCAGTAGAACCAGTACTGGCAGAAGTCACAGCACACACCTGCAGTGGAACTAGTACTGGCAGAAGTCACAGCACACACCTGCAGTGGAACCAGTACTGGCAGAAGTCACAGCACACACCTGCAGTGGAACCAGTACTGGCAGAAGTCACAGCACACACCTGCAGTGGAACCAGTACTGGAAGAAGTCACAGCACACACCTGCAGTGGAACCAGTACTGGCAGAAGTCACAGCACACACCTGCAGTAGAACCAGTACTGGCAGAAGTCACAGCACACACCTGCAGTGGAACCAGTACTGGCAGAAGTCACAGCACACACCTGCAGTGGAACCAGTACTGGCAGAAGTCACAGCACACACCTGCAGTAGAACCAGTACTGGCAGAAGTCACAGCAAACACCTGCAGTGGAACCAGTACTGGCAGAAGTCACAGCACACACCTGCAGTGGAACCAGTACTGGAAGAAGTCACAGCACACACCTGCAGTGGAACCAGTACTGGAAGAAGTCACAGCACACACCTGCAGTGGAACCAGTACATGGCAGAAGTCACAGCACACACCTGCAGTGGAACCAGTGCTGGCAGAAGTCACAGCACACACCTGCAGTGGAACCAGTACTGGCAGAAGTCACAGCACACACCTGCAGTGGAACCAGTACTGGAAGAAGTCACAGCACACACCTGCAGTGGAACCAGTACTGGCAGAAGTCACAGCACACACCTGCAGTAGAACCAGTACTGGCAGAAGTCACAGCACACACCTGCAGTGGAACCAGTACTGGCAGAAGTCACAGCACACACCTGCAGTGGAACCAGTACTGGCAGAAGTCACAGCACACACCTGCAGTAGAACCAGTACTGGCAGAAGTCACAGCACACACCTGCAGTGGAACCAGTACTGGCAGAAGTCACAGCACACACCTGCAGTGGAACCAGTACTGGAAGAAGTCACAGCACACACCTGCAGTGGAACCAGTACTGGAAGAAGTCACAGCACACACCTGCAGTGGAACCAGTACATGGCAGAAGTCACAGCACACACCTGCAGTGGAACCAGTGCTGGCAGAAGTCACAGCACACACCTGCAGTGGAACCAGTGTTGGCAGAAGTCACAGCACACACCTGCAGTGGAACCAGTACTGGCAGAAGTCACAGCACACACCTGCAGTGGAACCAGTGCTGGCAGAAGTCACAGCACACACCTGCAGTGGAACCAGTGTTGGCAGAAGTCACAGCACACAACTGCAGTGGAACCAGTACTGGCAGAAGTCACAGCACACACCTGCAGTAGAACCAGTACTGGCAGAAGTCACAGCACACACCTGCAGTGGAACCAGTACTGGCAGAAGTCACAGCACACACCTGCAGTGGAACCAGTACTGGAAGAAGTCACAGCACACACCTGCAGTGGAACCAGTACTGGAAGAAGTCACAGCACACACCTGCAGTGGAACCAGTGCTGGCAGAAGTCACAGCACACACCTGCAGTGGAACCAGTACTGGAAGAAGTCACAGCACACACCTGCAGTGGAACCAGTGCTGGCAGAAGTCACAGCACACACCTGCAGTGGAACCAGTGCTGGCAGAAGTCACAGCACACACCTGCAGTGGAACCAGTACTGGCAGAAGTCACAGCACACACCTGCAGTGGAACCAGTGCTGGCAGAAGTCACAGCACACACCTGCAGTGGAACCAGTGCTGGCAGAAGTCACAGCACACA
Organism: Salmo trutta; assembly: GCF_901001165.1. Lineage (NCBI taxonomy): Eukaryota > Metazoa > Chordata > Actinopteri > Salmoniformes > Salmonidae > Salmo > Salmo trutta. Next base: position 89,354,945 of record NC_042968.1, on the reverse strand, counting down.
CCTGCAGTGGAACCAGTGTTGGCAAAAGTCACAGCACACACCTGCAGTGGAACCAGTACTGGCAGAAGTCACAGCACACACCTGCAGTAGAACCAGTTCTGGCAGAAGTCACAGCACACACCTGCAGTGGAACCAGTACTGGCAGAAGTCACAGCACACACCTGCAGTGGAACCAGTGTTGGCAAAAGTCACAGCACACACCTGCAGTGGAACCAGTACTGGCAGAAGTCACAGCACACACCTGCAGAGGAACCAGTACTGGCAGAAGTCACAGCACACACCTGCAGTGGAACCAGTACTGGAAGAAGTCACAACACACACCTGCAGTGGAACCAGTACTGGAAGAAGTCACAGCACACACCTGCAGTAGAACCAGTACTGGAAGAAGTCACAGCACACACCTGCAGTAGAACCAGTACTGGAACAAGTGACAGCACACACCTGCAGTATAACCAGTACTGGCAGAAGTCACAGCACACACCTGCAGTGGAACCAGTGTTGGCAGAAGTCACAGCACACACCTGCAGTAGAACCAGTACTGGCAGAAGTCACAGCACACACCTGCAGTAGAACCAGTACTGGAAGAAGTCACAGCACACACCTGCAGTAGAACCAGTACTGGAAGAAGTCACAGCACACACCTGCAGTGGAACCAGTACTGGCAGAAGTCACAGCACACACCTGCAGTGGAACCAGTGTTGGCAGAAGTCACAGCACACACCTGCAGTGGAACCAGTGTTGGCAAAAGTCACAGCACACACCTGCAGTGGAACCAGTACTGGCAGAAGTCACAGCACACACCTGCAGAGGAACCAGTACTGGCAGAAGTCACAGCACACACCTGCAGTGGAACCAGTACTGGAAGAAGTCACAACACACACCTGCAGTGGAACCAGTACTGGAAGAAGTCACAGCACACACCTGCAGTAGAACCAGTACTGGAAGAAGTCACAGCACACACCTGCAGTAGAACCAGTACTGGAACAAGTGACAGCACACACCTGCAGTATAACCAGTACTGGCAGAAGTCACAGCACACACCTGCAGTGGAACCAGTGTTGGCAGAAGTCACAGCACACACCTGCAGTAGAACCAGTACTGGCAGAAGTCACAGCACACACCTGCAGTAGAACCAGTATTGGAAGAAGTCACAGCACACACCTGCAGTAGAACCAGTACTGGAAGAAGTCACAGCACACACCTGCAGTGGAACCAGTACTGGCAGAAGTCACAGCACACACCTGCAGTGGAACCAGTGTTGGCAGAAGTCACAGCACACACCTGCAGTGGAACCAGTGCTGGCAGAAGTCACAGCACACACCTGCAGTAGAACCAGTACTGGCAGAAGTCACAGCACACACCTGCAGTGGAACCAGTGCTGGCAGAAGTCACAGCACACACCTGCAGTGGAACCAGTACTGGAAGAAGTCACAGCACACACCTGCAGTAGAACCAGTACTGGCAGAAGTCACAGCACACACCTGCAGTAGAACCAGTACTGGCAGAAGTCACAGCACACACCTGCAGTGGAACCAGTACTGGCAGAAGTCACAGCACACACCTGCAGTGGAACCAGTACTGGCAGAAGTCAAAGCACACACCTGCAATAGAACCAGTACTGGCAGAAGTCACAGCACACACCTGCAGTAGAACCAGTACTGGCAGAAGTCACAGCACACACCTGCAGTGGAACCAGTACTGGCAGAAGTCACAGCACACACCTGCAGTGGAACCAGTACTGGCAGAAGTCACAGCACACACCTGCAGTGGAACCAGTACTGGCAGAAGTCACAGCACACACCTGCAGTGGAACCAGTACTGGCAGAAGTCACAGCACACACCTGCAGTGGAACCAGTACTGGAAGAAGTCACAGCACACACCTGCAGTGGAACCAGTACTGGAAGAAGTCACAGCACACACCTGCAGTGGAACCAGTACTGGCATAAGTCACAGCACACACCTGCAGTGGAACCAGTGCTGGCAGAAGTCACAGCACACACCTGCAGTGGAACCAGTGTTGGCAGAAGTCACAGCACACACCTGCAGTGGAACCAGTACTGGCAGAAGTCACAGCACACACCTGCAGTAGAACCAGTACTGGCAGAAGTCACAGCACACACCTGCAGTGGAACCAGTACTGGCAGAAGTCACAGCACACACCTGCAGTGGAACCAGTACTGGCAGAAGTCACAGCACACACCTGCAGTAGAACCAGTACTGGCAGAAGTCACAGCACACACCTGCAGTGGAACCAGTACTGGCAGAAGTCACAGCACACACCTGCAGTGGAACCAGTACTGGAAGAAGTCACAGCACACACCTGCAGTGGAACCAGTACTGGAAGAAGTCACAGCACACACCTGCAGTGGAACCAGTACATGGCAGAAGTCACAGCACACACCTGCAGTGGAACCAGTGCTGGCAGAAGTCACAGCACACACCTGCAGTGGAACCAGTGTTGGCAGAAGTCACAGCACACACCTGCAGTGGAACCAGTACTGGCAGAAGTCACAGCACACACCTGCAGTGGAACCAGTGCTGGCAGAAGTCACAGCACACACCTGCAGTGGAACCAGTGTTGGCAGAAGTCACAGCACACAACTGCAGTGGAACCAGTACTGGCAGAAGTCACAGCACACACCTGCAGTAGAACCAGTACTGGCAGAAGTCACAGCACACACCTGCAGTGGAACCAGTACTGGCAGAAGTCACAGCACACACCTGCAGTGGAACCAGTACTGGAAGAAGTCACAGCACACACCTGCAGTGGAACCAGTACTGGAAGAAGTCACAGCACACACCTGCAGTGGAACCAGTGCTGGCAGAAGTCACAGCACACACCTGCAGTGGAACCAGTACTGGAAGAAGTCACAGCACACACCTGCAGTGGAACCAGTGCTGGCAGAAGTCACAGCACACACCTGCAGTGGAACCAATGCTGGCAGAAGTCACAGCACACACCTGCAGTGGAACCAGTACTGGCAGAAGTCACAGCACACACCTGCAGTGGAACCAGTGCTGGCAGAAGTCACAGCACACACCTGCAGTGGAACCAGTGCTGGCAGAAGTCACAGCACACACCTGCAGTGGAACCAGTGTTGGCAAAAGTCACAGCACACACCTGCAGTGGAACCAGTACTGGCAGAAGTCACAGCACACACCTGCAGTAGAACCAGTTCTGGCAGAAGTCACAGCACACACCTGCAGTGGAACCAGTACTGGCAGAAGTCACAGCACACACCTGCAGTGCAACCAGTGTTGGCAAAAGTCACAGCACACACCTGCAGTGGAACCAGTACTGGCAGAAGTCACAGCACACACCTGCAGTGGAACCAGTACTGGCAGAAGTCACAGCACACACCTGCAGTGGAACCAGTACTGGAAGAAGTCACAACACACACCTGCAGTGGAACCAGTACGGGAAGAAGTCACAGCACACACCTGCAGTAGAACCAGTACTGGAAGAAGTCACAGCACACACCTGCAGTAGAACCAGTACTGGAACAAGTGACAGCACACACCTGCAGTATAACCAGTACTGGCAGAAGTCACAGCACACACCTGCAGTGGAACCAGTGTTGGCAGAAGTCACAGCACACACCTGCAGTAGAACCAGTACTGGCAGCAGTCACAGCACACACCTGCAGTAGAACCAGTACTGGAAGAAGTCACAGCACACACCTGCAGTAGAACCAGTACTGGAAGAAGTCACAGCACACACCTGCAGTGGAACCAGTACTGGCAGAAGTCACAGCACACACCTGCAGTGGAACCAGTGTTGGCAGAAGTCACAGCACACACCTGCAGTGGAACCAGTGCTGGCAGAAGTCACAGCACACACCTGCAGTAGAACCAGTACTGGCAGAAGTCACAGCACACACCTGCAGTGGAACCAGTGCTGGCAGAAGTCACAGCACACACCTGCAGTGGAACCAGTACTGGAAGAAGTCACAGCACACACCTGCAGTAGAACCAGTACTGGCAGAAGTCACAGCACACACCTGCAGTAGAACCAGTACTGGCAGAAGTCACAGCACACACCTGCAGTGGAACCAGTACTGGCAGAAGTCACAGCACACACCTGCAGTGGAACCAGTACTGGAAGAAGTCAAAGCACACACCTGCAATAGAACCAGTACTGGCAGAAGTCACAGCACACACCTGCAGTAGAACCAGTACTGGCAGAAGTCACAGCACACACCTGCAGTGGAACCAGTACTGGCAGAAGTCACAGCACACACCTGCAGTGGAACCAGTACTGGCAGAAGTCACAGCACACATCTGCAGTAGAACCAGTGCTGGCAGAAGTCACAGCACACACCTGCAGTAGAACCAGTACTGGCAGAAGTCACAGCACACACCTGCAGTGGAACCAGTACTGGCAGAAGTCACAGCACACACCTGCAGTAGAACCAGTACTGGCAGAAGTCACAGCACACACCTGCAGTGGAACCAGTACTGGCAGAAGTCACAGCACACACCTGCAGTGGAACCAGTACTGGCAGAAGTCACAGCACACACCTGCAGTGGAACCAGTACTGGCAGAAGTCACAGCACACACCTGCAGTAGAACCAGTACTGGCAGAAGTCACAGCACACACCTGCAGTGGAACCAGTACTGGCAGAAGTCACAGCACACACCTGCAGTGGAACCAGTACTGGAAGAAGTCACAGCACACACCTGCAGTGGAACCAGTACTGGAAGAAGTCACAGCACACACCTGCAGTGGAACCAGTACTGGCATAAGTCACAGCACACACCTGCAGTGGAACCAGTGCTGGCAGAAGTCACAGCACACACCTGCAGTGGAACCAGTGTTGGCAGAAGTCACAGCACACACCTGCAGTGGAACCAGTACTGGCAGAAGTCACAGCACACACCTGCAGTGGAACCAGTGCTGGCAGAAGTCACAGCACACACCTGCAGTGGAACCAGTGTTGGCAAAAGTCACAGCACACAACTGCAGTGGAACCAGTACTGGCAGAAGTCACAGCACACACCTGCAGTAGAACCAGTACTGGCAGAAGTCACAGCACACACCTGCAGTGGAACCAGTACTGGCAGAAGTCACAGCACACACCTGCAGTGGAACCAGTACTGGAAGAAGTCACAGCACACACCTGCAGTGAAACCAGTACTGGCAGAAGTCACAGCACACACCTGCAGTGGAACCAGTGCTGGCAGAAGTCACAGCACACACCTGCAGTGGAATCAGTGCTGGCAGAAGTCACAGCACACACCTGCAGTAGAACCAGTGTTGGCAAAAGTCACAGCACACACCTGCAGTGGAACCAGTACTGGCAGAAGTCACAGCACACACCTGCAGTAGAACCAGTACTGGCAGAAGTCACAGCACACACCTGCAGTGGAACCAGTACTGGCAGAAGTCACAGCACACACCTGCAGTGGAACCAGTGTTGGCAAAAGTCACAGCACACACCTGCAGTAGAACCAGTACTGGCAGAAGTCACAGCACACACCTGCAGTGGAACCAGTACTGGCAGAAGTCACAGCACACACCTGCAGTGGAACCAGTACTGGAAGAAGTCACAGCACACACCTGCAGTGGAACCAGTACTGGAAGAAGTCACAGCACACACCTGCAGTAGAACCAGTACTGGAAGAAGTCACAGCACACACCTGCAGTAGAACCAGTACTGGAACAAGTGACAGCACACACCTGCAGTAGAACCAGTACTGGCAGAAGTCACAGCACACACCTGCAGTGGAACCAGTGTTGGCAGAAGTCACAGCACACACCTGCAGTAGAACCAGTACTGGCAGAAGTCACAGCACACACCTGCAGTAGAACCAGTACTGGAAGAAGTCACAGCACACACCTGCAGTAGAACCAGTACTGGAAGAAGTCACAGCACACACCTGCAGTGGAACCAGTACTGGCAGAAGTCACAGCACACACCTGCAGTAGAACCAGTACTGGAAGAAGTCACAGCACACACCTGCAGTAGAACCAGTACTGGCAGAAGTCACAGCACACACCTGCAGTGGAACCAGTGTTGGCAGAAGTCACAGCACACACCTGCAGTGGAACCAGTGCTGGCAGAAGTCACAGCACACACCTGCAGTGGAACCAGTACTGGAAGAAGTCACAGCACACACCTGCAGTAGAACCAGTACTGGCAGAAGTCACAGCACACACCTGAAGTGGAAACAGTACTGGCAGAAGTCACAGCACACACCTGCAGTGGAACTAGTACTGGCAGAAGTCACAGCACACACCTGCAGTAGAACCAGTACTGGCAGAAGTCACAGCACACACCTGCAGTGGGACCAGTACTGGCAGAAGTCACAGCACACACCTGCAGTAGAACCAGTACTGGAAGAAGTCACAGCACACACCTGCAGTAGAACCAGTACTGGCAGAAGTCACAGCACACACCTGCAGTGGAACTAGTACTGGCAGAAGTCACAGCACACACCTGCAGTGGAACCAGTACTGGCAGAAGTCACAGCACGCACCTGCAGTAGAACCAGTGCTGGCAGAAGTCACAGCACACACCTGCAGTAGAACCAGTACTGGCAGAAGTCACAGCACACACCTGCAGTGGAACCAGTACTGGCAGAAGTCACAGCACACACCTGCAGTAGAACCAGTACTGGAAGAAGTCACAGCACACACCTGCAGTAGAACCAGTACTGGCAGAAGTCACAGCACACACCTGCAGTAGAACCAGTACTGGCAGAAGTCACAGCACACACCTGCAGTGGAACCAGTACTGGCAGAAGTCACAGCACACACCTGGAGTGGAACCAGTACTGGCAGAAGTCACAGCACACACCTGCAGTGGAACCAGTACTGGCAGAAGTCACAGCACACACCTGCAGTGGAACCAGTACTGGCAGAAGTCACAGCACACACCTGCAGTGGAACCAGTACTGGAAGAAGTCACAGCACACACCTGCAGTGGAACCAGTAATGGAAGAAGTCACAGCACACACCTGCAGTGGAACCAGTACTGGAAGAAGTCACAGCACACACCTGCAGTGGAACCAGTGCTGGCAGAAGTCACAGCACACACCTGCAGTGGAACCAGTGCTGGCAGAAGTCACAGCACACACCTGCAGTGGAACCAGTTCTGGCAGAAGTCACAGCACACACCTGCAGTGGAACCAGTACTGGCAGAAGTCACAGCACACACCTGCAGTGGAACCAGTGCTGGCAGAAGTCACAGCACACACCTGCAGGGGAACCAGTGCTGGCAGAAGTCACAGCACACACCTGCAGTGGAACCAGTGTTGGCAAAAGTCACAGCACACACCTGCAGTGGAACCAGTACTGGCAGAAGTCACAGCACACACCTGCAGTAGAACCAGTACTGGCAGAAGTCACAGCACACACCTGCAGTGGAACCAGTACTGGCAGAAGTCACAGCACACACCTGCAGTGGAACCAGTGTTGGCAAAAGTCACAGCACACACCTGCAGTAGAACCAGTACTGGCAGAAGTCACAGCACACACCTGCAGTGGAACCAGTACTGGCAGAAGTCACAGCACACACCTGCAGTGGAACCAGTACTGGCAGAAGTCACAGCACACACCTGCAGTAGAACCAGTACTGGCAGAAGTCACAGCACACACCTGCAGTGGAACCAGTACTGGCAGAAGTCACAGCACATACCTGCAGTAGAACCAGTACTGGAAGAAGTCACAGCACACACCTGCAGTAGAATCAGTACTGGCAGAAGTCACAGCACGCACCTGCAGTAGAACCAGTGCTGGCAGAAGTCACAGCACACACCTGCAGTAGAACCAGTACTGGCAGAAGTCACAGCACACACCTGCAGTGGAATCAGTACTGGCAGAAGTCACAGCACACACCTGCAGTGGAACCAGTACTGGCAGAAGTCACAGCACACACCTGCAGTGGAACCAGTACTGGCAGAAGTCACAGCACACACCTGCAGTGGAACCAGTACTGGAAGAAGTCACAGCACACACCTGCAGTGGAACCAGTACTGGAAGAAGTCACAGCACACACCTGCAGTGGAACCAGTACTGGAAGAACTCACAGCACACACCTGCAGTGGAACCAGTGCTGGCAGAAGTCACAGCACACACCTGCAGTAGAACCAGTACTGGCAGAAGTCACAGCACACACCTGCAGTGGAACCAGTACTGGCAGAAGTCACAGCACACACCTGCAGTGGAACCAGTACTGGCAGAAGTCACAGCACACACCTGCAGTGGAACCAGTACTGGCAGAAGTCACAGCACACACCTGCAGTAGAACCAGTACTGGCAGAAGTCACAGCACACACCTGCAGTGGAACCAGTACTGGCAGAAGTCACAGCACACACCTGCAGTGGAACCAGTACTGGAAGAAGTCACAGCACACACCTGCAGTGGAACCAGTACTGGAAGAAGTCACAGCACACACCTGCAGTGGAACCAGTACTGGCATAAGTCACAGCACACACCTGCAGTGGAACCAGTGCTGGCAGAAGTCACAGCACACACCTGCAGTGGAACCAGTGTTGGCAGAAGTCACAGCACACACCTGCAGTGGAACCAGTACTGGCAGAAGTCACAGCACACACCTGCAGTGGAACCAGTGCTGGCAGAAGTCACAGCACACACCTGCAGTGGAACCAGTGTTGGCAAAAGTCACAGCACACAACTGCAGTGGAACCAGTACTGGCAGAAGTCACAGCACACACCTGCAGTAGAACCAGTACTGGCAGAAGTCACAGCACACACCTGCAGTGGAACCAGTACTGGCAGAAGTCACAGCACACACCTGCAGTGGAACCAGTACTGGAAGAAGTCACAGCACACACCTGCAGTGAAACCAGTACTGGCAGAAGTCACAGCACACACCTGCAGTGGAACCAGTGCTGGCAGAAGTCACAGCACACACCTGCAGTGGAATCAGTGCTGGCAGAAGTCACAGCACACACCTGCAGTAGAACCAGTGTTGGCAAAAGTCACAGCACACACCTGCAGTGGAACCAGTACTGGCAGAAGTCACAGCACACACCTGCAGTAGAACCAGTACTGGCAGAAGTCACAGCACACACCTGCAGTGGAACCAGTACTGGCAGAAGTCACAGCACACACCTGCAGTGGAACCAGTGTTGGCAAAAGTCACAGCACACACCTGCAGTAGAACCAGTACTGGCAGAAGTCACAGCACACACCTGCAGTGGAACCAGTACTGGCAGAAGTCACAGCACACACCTGCAGTGGAACCAGTACTGGAAGAAGTCACAGCACACACCTGCAGTGAAACCAGTACTGGAAGAAGTCACAGCACACACCTGCAGTAGAACCAGTACTGGAAGAAGTCACAGCACACACCTGCAGTAGAACCAGTACTGGAACAAGTGACAGCACACACCTGCAGTAGAACCAGTACTGGCAGAAGTCACAGCACACACCTGCAGTGGAACCAGTGTTGGCAGAAGTCACAGCACACACCTGCAGTAGAACCAGTACTGGCAGAAGTCACAGCACACACCTGCAGTAGAACCAGTACTGGAAGAAGTCACAGCACACACCTGCAGTAGAACCAGTACTGGAAGAAGTCACAGCACACACCTGCAGTGGAACCAGTACTGGCAGAAGTCACAGCACACACCTGCAGTAGAACCAGTACTGGAAGAAGTCACAGCACACACCTGCAGTAGAACCAGTACTGGCAGAAGTCACAGCACACACCTGCAGTGGAACCAGTGTTGGCAGAAGTCACAGCACACACCTGCAGTGGAACCAGTGCTGGCAGAAGTCACAGCACACACCTGCAGTGGAACCAGTACTGGAAGAAGTCACAGCACACACCTGCAGTAGAACCAGTACTGGCAGAAGTCACAGCACACACCTGAAGTGGAAACAGTACTGGCAGAAGTCACAGCACACACCTGCAGTGGAACTAGTACTGGCAGAAGTCACAGCACACACCTGCAGTAGAACCAGTACTGGCAGAAGTCACAGCACACACCTGCAGTGGGACCAGTACTGGCAGAAGTCACAGCACACACCTGCAGTAGAACCAGTACTGGAAGAAGTCACAGCACACACCTGCAGTAGAACCAGTACTGGCAGAAGTCACAGCACACACCTGCAGTGGAACTAGTACTGGCAGAAGTCACAGCACACACCTGCAGTGGAACCAGTACTGGCAGAAGTCACAGCACGCACCTGCAGTAGAACCAGTGCTGGCAGAAGTCACAGCACACACCTGCAGTAGAACCAGTACTGGCAGAAGTCACAGCACACACCTGCAGTGGAACCAGTACTGGCAGAAGTCACAGCACATACCTGCAGTAGAACCAGTACTGGAAGAAGTCACAGCACACACCTGCAGTAGAACCAGTACTGGCAGAAGTCACAGCACACACCTGCAGTAGAACCAGTACTGGCAGAAGTCACAGCACACACCTGCAGTGGAACCAGTACTGGCAGAAGTCACAGCACACACCTGGAGTGGAACCAGTACTGGCAGAAGTCACAGCACACACCTGCAGTGGAACCAGTACTGGCAGAAGTCACAGCACACACCTGCAGTGGAACCAGTACTGGCAGAAGACACAGCACACACCTGCAGTGGAACCAGTACTGGAAGAAGTCACAGCACACACCTGCAGTGGAACCAGTAATGGAAGAAGTCACAGCACACACCTGCAGTGGAACCAGTACTGGAAGAAGTCACAGCACACACCTGCAGTGGAACCAGTGCTGGCAGAAGTCACAGCACACACCTGCAGTGGAACCAGTGCTGGCAGAAGTCACAGCACACACCTGCAGTGGAACCAGTGCTGGCAGAAGTCACAGCACACACCTGCAGTGGAACCAGTACTGGCAGAAGTCACAGCACACACCTGCAGTGGAACCAGTGCTGGCAGAAGTCACAGCACACACCTGCAGTGGAACCAGTGCTGGCAGAAGTCACAGCACACACCTGCAGTGGAACCAGTGTTGGCAAAAGTCACAGCACACACCTGCAGTGGAACCAGTACTGGCAGAAGTCACAGCACACACCTGCAGTAGAACCAGTACTGGCAGAAGTCACAGCACACACCTGCAGTGGAACCAGTACTGGCAGAAGTCACAGCACACACCTGCAGTGGAACCAGTGTTGGCAAAAGTCACAGCACACACCTGCAGTAGAACCAGTACTGGCAGAAGTCACAGCACACACCTGCAGTGGAACCAGTACTGGCAGAAGTCACAGCACACACCTGCAGTGGAACCAGTACTGGCAGAAGTCACAGCACACACCTGCAGTAGAACCAGTACTGGCAGAAGTCACAGCACACACCTGCAGTGGAACCAGTACTGGCAGAAGTCACAGCACATACCTGCAGTAGAACCAGTACTGGAAGAAGTCACAGCACACACCTGCAGTAGAATCAGTACTGGCAGAAGTCACAGCACGCACCTGCAGTAGAACCAGTGCTGGCAGAAGTCACAGCACACACCTGCAGTAGAACCAGTACTGGCAGAAGTCACAGCACACACCTGCAGTGGAACCAGTACTGGCAGAAGTCACAGCACACACCTGCAGTGGAACCAGTACTGGCAGAAGTCACAGCACACACCTGCAGTGGAACCAGTACTGGCAGAAGTCACAGCACACACCTGCAGTGGAACCAGTACTGGAAGAAGTCACAGCACACACCTGCAGTGGAACCAGTACTGGAAGAAGTCACAGCACACACCTGCAGTGGAACCAGTACTGGAAGAACTCACAGCACACACCTGCAGTGGAACCAGTGCTGGCAGAAGTCACAGCACACACCTGCAGTGGAACCAGTACTGGAAGAAGTCACAGCACACACCTGCAGTGGAACCAGTGCTGTCAGAAGTCACAGCACACACCTGCAGTGGAACCAGTGCTGGCAGAAGTCAAAGCACACACCTGCAGTGGAACCAGTGCTGGCAGAAGTCACAGCACACACCTGCAGTGGAACCAGTGTTGGCAAAAGTCACAGCACACACCTGCAGTGGAACCAGTACTGGCAGAAGTCACAGCACACACCTGCAGTAGAACCAGTACTGGCAGAAGTCACAGCACACACCTGCAGTGGAACCAGTACTGGCAGAAGTCACAGCACACACCTGCAGTGGAACCAGTGTTGGCAAAAGTCACAGCACACACCTGCAGTGGAACCAGTACTGGCAGAAGTCACAGCACACACCTGCAGTGGAACCAGTACTGGCAGAAGTCACAGCACACACCTGCAGTGGAACCAGTACTGGAAGAAGTCACAGCACACACCTGCAGTGGAACCAGTACTGGAACAAGTGACAGCACACACCTGCAGTAGAACCAGTACTGGCAGAAGTCACAGCACACACCTGCAGTGGAACCAGTGTTGGCAGAAGTCACAGCACACACCTGCAGTAGAACCAGTACTGGCAGAAGTCACAGCACACACCTGCAGTAGAACCAGTACTGGAAGAAGTCACAGCACACACCTGCAGTAGAACCAGTACTGGAAGAAGTCACAGCACACACCTGCAGTGGAACCAGTACTGGCAGAAGTCACAGCACACACCTGCAGTGGAACCAGTGTTGGCAGAAGTCACAGCACACACCTGCAGTGGAACCAGTGCTGGCAGAAGTCACAGCACACACCTGCAGTAGAACCAGTACTGGCAGAAGTCACAGCACACACCTGCAGTGTAACCAGTACTGGCAGAAGTCACAGCACACACCTGCAGTGGAACCAGTACTGGCAGAAGTCACAGCACACACCTGCAGTAGAACCAGTACTGGCAGAAGTCACAGCACACACCTGCAGTGGAACCAGTACTGGCAGAAGTCACAGCACACACCTGCAGTGGAACCAGTACTGGAAGAAGTCACAGCACACACCTGCAGTGGAACCAGTAATGGAAGAAGTCACAGCACACACCTGCAGTGGAACCAGTACTGGAAGAAGTCACAGCACACACCTGCAGTGGAACCAGTGCTGGCAGAAGTCACAGCACACACCTGCAGTGGAACCAGTGCTGGCAGAAGTCACAGCACACACCTGCAGTGGAACCAGTTCTGGCAGAAGTCACAGCACACACCTGCAGTGGAACCAGTACTGGCAGAAGTCACAGCACACACCTGCAGTGGAACCAGTGCTGGCAGAAGTCACAGCACACACCTGCAGTGGAACCAGTGCTGGCAGAAGTCACAGCACACACCTGCAGTGGAACCAGTGGTGGCAAAAGTCACAGCACACACCTGCAGTGGAACCAGTACTGGCAGAAGTCACAGCACACACCTGCAGTAGAACCAGTACTGGCAGAAGTCACAGCACACACCTGCAGTCGAACCAGTACTGGCAGAAGTCACAGCACACACCTGCAGTGGAACCAGTGTTGGCAAAAGTCACAGCACACACCTGCAGTAGAACCAGTACTGGCAGAAGTCACAGCACACACCTGCAGTGGAACCAGTACTGGCAGAAGTCACAGCACACACCTGCAGTGGAACCAGTACTGGCAGAAGTCACAGCACACACCTGCAGTAGAACCAGTACTGGCAGAAGTCACAGCACACACCTGCAGTGGAACCAGTACTGGCAGAAGTCACAGCACATACCTGCAGTAGAACCAGTACTGGAAGAAGTCACAGCACACACCTGCAGTAGAATCAGTACTGGCAGAAGTCACAGCACGCACCTGCAGTAGAACCAGTGCTGGCAGAAGTCACAGCACACACCTGCAGTAGAACCAGTACTGGCAGAAGTCACAGCACACAGCTGCAGTGGAACCAGTACTGGCAGAAGTCACAGCACACACCTGCAGTGGAACCAGTACTGGCAGAAGTCACAGCACACACCTGCAGTGGAACCAGTACTGGCAGAAGTCACAGCACACACCTGCAGTGGAACCAGTACTGGAAGAAGTCACAGCACACACCTGCAGTGGAACCAGTACTGGAAGAAGTCACAGCACACACCTGCAGTGGAACCAGTACTGGAAGAAGTCACAGCACACACCTGCAGTGGAACCAGTGCTGGCAGAAGTCACAGCACACACCTGCAGTGGAACCAGTACTGGAAGAAGTCACAGCACACACCTGCAGTGGAACCAGTGCTGGCAGAAGTCACAGCACACACCTGCAGTGGAACCAGTGCTGGCAGAAGTCAAAGCACACACCTGCAGTGGAACCAGTGCTGGCAGAAGTCACAGCACACACCTGCAGTGGAACCAGTGTTGGCAAAAGTCACAGCACACACCTGCAGTGGAACCAGTACTGGCAGAAGTCACAGCACACACCTGCAGTAGAACCAGTACTGGCAGAAGTCACAGCACACACCTGCAGTGGAACCAGTACTGGCAGAAGTCACAGCACACACCTGCAGTGGAACCAGTGTTGGCAAAAGTCACAGCACACACCTGCAGTAGAACTAGTACTGGCAGAAGTCACAGCACACACCTGCAGTGGAACCAGTACTGGCAGAAGTCACAGCACACACCTGCAGTGGAACCAGTGCTGGCAGAAGTCACAGCACACACCTGCAGTGGAACCAGTTCTGGCAGAAGTCACAGCACACACCTGCAGTGGAACCAGTACTGGCAGAAGTCACAGCACACACCTGCAGTGGAACCAGTGCTGGCAGAAGTCACAGCACACACCTGCAGTGGAACCAGTGCTGGCAGAAGTCACAGCACACACCTGCAGTGGAACCAGTGGTGGCAAAAGTCACAGCACACACCTGCAGTGGAACCAGTACTGGCAGAAGTCACAGCACACACCTGCAGTAGAACCAGTACTGGCAGAAGTCACAGCACACACCTGCAGTCGAACCAGTACTGGCAGAAGTCACAGCACACACCTGCAGTGGAACCAGTGTTGGCAAAAGTCACAGCACACACCTGCAGTAGAACCAGTACTGGCAGAAGTCACAGCACACACCTGCAGTGGAACCAGTACTGGCAGAAGTCACAGCACACACCTGCAGTGGAACCAGTACTGGCAGAAGTCACAGCACACACCTGCAGTAGAACCAGTACTGGCAGAAGTCACAGCACACACCTGCAGTGGAACCAGTACTGGCAGAAGTCACAGCACATACCTGCAGTAGAACCAGTACTGGAAGAAGTCACAGCACACACCTGCAGTAGAACCAGTACTGGCAGAAGTCACAGCACGCACCTGCAGTAGAACCAGTGCTGGCAGAAGTCACAGCACACACCTGCAGTAGAACCAGTACTGGCAGAAGTCACAGCACACACCTGCAGTGGAACCAGTACTGGCAGAAGTCACAGCACACACCTGCAGTGGAACCAGTACTGGCAGAAGTCACAGCACACACCTGCAGTGGAACCAGTACTGGCAGAAGTCACAGCACACACCTGCAGTGGAACCAGTACTGGAAGAAGTCACAGCACACACCTGCAGTGGAA
This sequence comes from Salmo trutta, assembly GCF_901001165.1. NCBI lineage: Eukaryota > Metazoa > Chordata > Actinopteri > Salmoniformes > Salmonidae > Salmo > Salmo trutta. The sequence continues at coordinate 89,339,572 of NC_042968.1, read as the reverse complement.
CCAGTACTGGAAGAAGTCACAGCACACACCTGCAGTGGAACCAGTACTGGAAGAACTCACAGCACACACCTGCAGTGGAACCAGTGCTGGCAGAAGTCACAGCACACACCTGCAGTGGAACCAGTACTGGAAGAAGTCACAGCACACACCTGCAGTGGAACCAGTGCTGGCAGAAGTCACAGCACACACCTGCAGTGGAACCAGTGCTGGCAGAAGTCAAAGCACACACCTGCAGTGGAACCAGTGCTGGCAGAAGTCACAGCACACACCTGCAGTGGAACCAGTGTTGGCAAAAGTCACAGCACACACCTGCAGTGGAACCAGTACTGGCAGAAGTCACAGCACACACCTGCAGTAGAACCAGTACTGGCAGAAGTCACAGCACACACCTGCAGTGGAACCAGTACTGGCAGAAGTCACAGCACACACCTGCAGTGGAACCAGTGTTGGCAAAAGTCACAGCACACACCTGCAGTAGAACTAGTACTGGCAGAAGTCACAGCACACACCTGCAGTGGAACCAGTACTGGCAGAAGTCACAGCACACACCTGCAGTGGAACCAGTACTGGAAGAAGTCACAGCACACACCTGCAGTGGAACCAGTACTGGAACAAGTGACAGCACACACCTGCAGTAGAACCAGTACTGGCAGAAGTCACAGCACACACCTGCAGTGGAACCAGTACTGGCAGAAGTCACAGCACACACCTGCAGTGGGACCAGTACTGGCAGAAGTCACAGCACACACCTGCAGTAGAACCAGTACTGGAAGAAGTCACAGCACACACCTGCAGTAGAACCAGTACTGGCAGAAGTCACAGCACACACCTGCAGTGGAACTAGTACTGGCAGAAGTCACAGCACACACCTGCAGTGGAACCAGTACTGGCAGAAGTCACAGCACGCACCTGCAGTAGAACCAGTGCTGGCAGAAGTCACAGCACACACCTGCAGTAGAACCAGTACTGGCAGAAGTCACAGCACACACCTGCAGTGGAACCAGTACTGGCAGAAGTCACAGCACATACCTGCAGTAGAACCAGTACTGGAAGAAGTCACAGCACACACCTGCAGTAGAACCAGTACTGGCAGAAGTCACAGCACACACCTGCAGTAGAACCAGTACTGGCAGAAGTCACAGCACACACCTGCAGTGGAACCAGTACTGGCAGAAGTCACAGCACACACCTGCAGTGGAACCAGTACTGGCAGAAGTCACAGCACACACCTGCAGTGGAACCAGTACTGGCAGAAGTCACAGCACACACCTGCAGTGGAACCAGTACTGGCAGAAGTCACAGCACACACCTGCAGTGGAACCAGTACTGGAAGAAGTCACAGCACACACCTGCAGTGGAACCAGTAATGGAAGAAGTCACAGCACACACCTGCAGTGGAACCAGTACTGGAAGAAGTCACAGCACACACCTGCAGTGGAACCAGTGCTGGCAGAAGTCACAGCACACACCTGCAGTGGAACCAGTGCTGGCAGAAGTCACAGCACACACCTGCAGTGGAACCAGTTCTGGCAGAAGTCACAGCACACACCTGCAGTGGAACCAGTACTGGCAGAAGTCACAGCACACACCTGCAGTGGAACCAGTGCTGGCAGAAGTCACAGCACACACCTGCAGTGGAACCAGTGCTGGCAGAAGTCACAGCACACACCTGCAGTGGAACCAGTGTTGGCAAAAGTCACAGCACACACCTGCAGTGGAACCAGTACTGGCAGAAGTCACAGCACACACCTGCAGTAGAACCAGTACTGGCAGAAGTCACAGCACACACCTGCAGTGGAACCAGTACTGGCAGAAGTCACAGCACACACCTGCAGTGGAACCAGTGCTGGCAAAAGTCACAGCACACACCTGCAGTAGAACCAGTACTGGCAGAAGTCACAGCACACACCTGCAGTGGAACCAGTACTGGCAGAAGTCACAGCACACACCTGCAGTGGAACCAGTACTGGCAGAAGTCACAGCACACACCTGCAGTAGAACCAGTACTGGCAGAAGTCACAGCACACACCTGCAGTGGAACCAGTACTGGCAGAAGTCACAGCACATACCTGCAGTAGAACCAGTACTGGAAGAAGTCACAGCACACACCTGCAGTAGAACCAGTACTGGCAGAAGTCACAGCACACACCTGCAGTGGAACCAGTACTGGAAGAAGTCACAGCACACACCTGCAGTGGAACCAGTACTGGAAGAAGTCACAGCACACACCTGCAGTGGAACCAGTACTGGAAGAACTCACAGCACACACCTGCAGTGGAACCAGTGCTGGCAGAAGTCACAGCACACACCTGCAGTGGAACCAGTACTGGAAGAAGTCACAGCACACACCTGCAGTGGAACCAGTGCTGTCAGAAGTCACAGCACACACCTGCAGTGGAACCAGTGCTGGCAGAAGTCAAAGCACACACCTGCAGTGGAACCAGTGCTGGCAGAAGTCACAGCACACACCTGCAGTGGAACCAGTGTTGGCAAAAGTCACAGCACACACCTGCAGTGGAACCAGTGTTGGCAGAAGTCACAGCACACACCTGCAGTAGAACCAGTACTGGCAGAAGTCACAGCACACACCTGCAGTGGAACCAGTACTGGCAGAAGTCACAGCACACACCTGCAGTGGAACCAGTGTTGGCAAAAGTCACAGCACACACCTGCAGTAGAACCAGTACTGGCAGAAGTCACAGCACACACCTGCAGTGGAACCAGTACTGGCAGAAGTCACAGCACACACCTGCAGTGGAACCAGTACTGGAAGAAGTCACAGCACACACCTGCAGTGGAACCAGTACTGGAACAAGTGACAGCACACACCTGCAGTAGAACCAGTACTGGCAGAAGTCACAGCACACACCTGCAGTGGAACCAGTGTTGGCAGAAGTCACAGCACACACCTGCAGTAGAACCAGTACTGGCAGAAGTCACAGCACACACCTGCAGTAGAACCAGTACTGGAAGAAGTCACAGCACACACCTGCAGTAGAACCAGTACTGGAAGAAGTCACAGCACACACCTGCAGTGGAACCAGTACTGGCAGAAGTCACAGCACACACCTGCAGTGGAACCAGTGTTGGCAGAAGTCACAGCACACACCTGCAGTGGAACCAGTGCTGGCAGAAGTCACAGCACACACCTGCAGTAGAACCAGTACTGGCAGAAGTCACAGCACACACCTGCAGTGTAACCAGTACTGGCAGAAGTCACAGCACACACCTGCAGTGGAACCAGTACTGGCAGAAGTCACAGCACACACCTGCAGTAGAACCAGTACTGGCAGAAGTCACAGCACACACCTGCAGTGGAACCAGTACTGGCAGAAGTCACAGCACACACCTGCAGTGGAACCAGTACTGGAAGAAGTCACAGCACACACCTGCAGTGGAACCAGTAATGGAAGAAGTCACAGCACACACCTGCAGTGGAACCAGTACTGGAAGAAGTCACAGCACACACCTGCAGTGGAACCAGTGCTGGCAGAAGTCACAGCACACACCTGCAGTGGAACCAGTGCTGGCAGAAGTCACAGCACACACCTGCAGTGGAACCAGTACTGGAAGAAGTCACAGCACACACCTGCAGTGGAACCAGTGCTGGCAGAAGTCACAGCACACACCTGCAGTGGAACCAGTACTGGAAGAAGTCACAGCACACACCTGCAGTGGAACCAGTGCTGTCAGAAGTCACAGCACACACCTGCAGTGGAACCAGTGCTGGCAGAAGTCAAAGCACACACCTGCAGTGGAACCAGTGCTGGCAGAAGTCACAGCACACACCTGCAGTGGAACCAGTGTTGGCAAAAGTCACAGCACACACCTGCAGTGGAACCAGTACTGGCAGAAGTCACAGCACACACCTGCAGTAGAACCAGTACTGGCAGAAGTCACAGCACACACCTGCAGTGGAACCAGTACTGGCAGAAGTCACAGCACACACCTGCAGTGGAACCAGTGTTGGCAAAAGTCACAGCACACACCTGCAGTAGAACCAGTACTGGCAGAAGTCACAGCACACACCTGCAGTGGAACCAGTACTGGCAGAAGTCACAGCACACACCTGCAGTGGAACCAGTACTGGAAGAAGTCACAGCACACACCTGCAGTGGAACCAGTACTGGAACAAGTGACAGCACACACCTGCAGTAGAACCAGTACTGGCAGAAGTCACAGCACACACCTGCAGTGGAACCAGTGTTGGCAGAAGTCACAGCACACACCTGCAGTAGAACCAGTACTGGCAGAAGTCACAGCACACACCTGCAGTAGAACCAGTACTGGAAGAAGTCACAGCACACACCTGCAGTAGAACCAGTACTGGAAGAAGTCACAGCACACACCTGCAGTGGAACCAGTACTGGCAGAAGTCACAGCACACACCTGCAGTGGAACCAGTGTTGGCAGAAGTCACAGCACACACCTGCAGTGGAACCAGTGCTGGCAGAAGTCACAGCACACACCTGCAGTAGAACCAGTACTGGCAGAAGTCACAGCACACACCTGCAGTGTAACCAGTACTGGCAGAAGTCACAGCACACACCTGCAGTGGAACCAGTACTGGCAGAAGTCACAGCACACACCTGCAGTAGAACCAGTACTGGCAGAAGTCACAGCACACACCTGCAGTGGAACCAGTACTGGCAGAAGTCACAGCACACACCTGCAGTGGAACCAGTACTGGAAGAAGTCACAGCACACACCTGCAGTGGAACCAGTAATGGAAGAAGTCACAGCACACACCTGCAGTGGAACCAGTACTGGAAGAAGTCACAGCACACACCTGCAGTGGAACCAGTGCTGGCAGAAGTCACAGCACACACCTGCAGTGGAACCAGTGCTGGCAGAAGTCACAGCACACACCTGCAGTGGAACCAGTACTGGCAGAAGTCACAGCACACACCTGCAGTGGAACCAGTACTGGCAGAAGTCACAGCACACACCTGCAGTGGAACCAGTGCTGGCAGAAGTCACAGCACACACCTGCAGTGGAACCAGTGCTGGCAGAAGTCACAGCACACACCTGCAGTGGAACCAGTGGTGGCAAAAGTCACAGCACACACCTGCAGTGGAACCAGTACTGGCAGAAGTCACAGCACACACCTGCAGTAGAACCAGTACTGGCAGAAGTCACAGCACACACCTGCAGTCGAACCAGTACTGGCAGAAGTCACAGCACACACCTGCAGTGGAACCAGTGTTGGCAAAAGTCACAGCACACACCTGCAGTAGAACCAGTACTGGCAGAAGTCACAGCACACACCTGCAGTGGAACCAGTACTGGCAGAAGTCACAGCACACACCTGCAGTGGAACCAGTACTGGCAGAAGTCACAGCACACACCTGCAGTAGAACCAGTACTGGCAGAAGTCACAGCACACACCTGCAGTGGAACCAGTACTGGCAGAAGTCACAGCACATACCTGCAGTAGAACCAGTACTGGAAGAAGTCACAGCACACACCTGCAGTAGAATCAGTACTGGCAGAAGTCACAGCACGCACCTGCAGTAGAACCAGTGCTGGCAGAAGTCACAGCACACACCTGCAGTAGAACCAGTACTGGCAGAAGTCACAGCACACACCTGCAGTGGAACCAGTACTGGCAGAAGTCACAGCACACACCTGCAGTGGAACCAGTGCTGGCAGAAGTCACAGCACACACCTGCAGTGGAACCAGTGCTGGCAGAAGTCAAAGCACACACCTGCAGTGGAACCAGTGCTGGCAGAAGTCACAGCACACACCTGCAGTGGAACCAGTGTTGGCAAAAGTCACAGCACACACCTGCAGTGGAACCAGTACTGGCAGAAGTCACAGCACACACCTGCAGTAGAACCAGTACTGGCAGAAGTCACAGCACACACCTGCAGTGGAACCAGTACTGGCAGAAGTCACAGCACACACCTGCAGTGGAACCAGTGTTGGCAAAAGTCACAGCACACACCTGCAGTAGAACTAGTACTGGCAGAAGTCACAGCACACACCTGCAGTGGAACCAGTACTGGCAGAAGTCACAGCACACACCTGCAGTGGAACCAGTACTGGAAGAAGTCACAGCACACACCTGCAGTGGAACCAGTACTGGAACAAGTGACAGCACACACCTGCAGTAGAACCAGTACTGGCAGAAGTCACAGCACACACCTGCAGTGGAACCAGTGTTGGCAGAAGTCACAGCACACACCTGCAGTAGAACCAGTACTGGCAGAAGTCACAGCACACACCTGCAGTAGAACCAGTACTGGAAGAAGTCACAGCACACACCTGCAGTAGAACCAGTACTGGAAGAAGTCACAGCACACACCTGCAGTGGAACCAGTACTGGCAGAAGTCACAGCACACACCTGCAGTGGAACCAGTGTTGGCAGAAGTCACAGCACACACCTGCAGTGGAACCAGTGCTGGCAGAAGTCACAGCACACACCTGCAGTAGAACCAGTACTGGAAGAAGTCACAGCACACACCTGCAGTAGAACCAGTACTGGCAGAAGTCACAGCACACACCTTCAGTGGAACCAGTGTTGGCAGAAGTCACAGCACACACCTGCAGTGGAACCAGTGCTGGCAGAAGTCACAGCACACACCTGCAGTTGAACCAGTACTGGCAGAAGTCACAGCACACACCTGCAGTAGAACCAGTACTGGCAGAAGTCACAGCACACACCTGCAGTGGAACCAGTACTGGCAGAAGTCACAGCACACACCTGCAGTTGAATCAGTACTGGAAGAAGTCACAGCACACACCTGCAGTAGAACCAGTACTGGCAGAAGTCACAGCACACACCTGCAGTGGAACCAGTACTGGCAGAAGTCACAGCACACACCTGCAGTGGAACCAGTACTGGCAGAAGTCACAGCACGCACCTGCAGTAGAACCAGTGCTGGCAGAAGTCACAGCACACACCTGCAGTAGAACCAGTGCTGGCAGAAGTCACAGCACACACCTGCAGTGGAACCAGTACTGGCAGAAGTCACAGCACATACCTGCAGTAGAACCAGTACTGGAAGAAGCCACAGCACACACCTGCAGTAGAACCAGTACTGGCAGAAGTCACAGCACACACCTGCAGTAGAACCAGTACTGGAAGAAGTCACAGCACACACCTGCAGTAGAACCAGTACTGGCAGAAGTCACAGCACACACCTGCAGTGGAACCAGTACTGGCAGAAGTCACAGCACACACCTGCAGTGGAACCAGTACTGGCAGAAGTCACAGCACACACCTGCAGTGGAACCAGTACTGGCAGAAGTCACAGCACACACCTGCAGTGGAACCAGTACTGGCAGAAGTCACAGCACACACCTGCAGTGGAACCAGTACTGGCAGAAGTCACAGCACACACCTGCAGTGGAACCAGTACTGGAAGAAGTCACAGCACACACCTGCAGTGGAACCAGTACTGGAAGAAGTCACAGCACACACCTGCAGTGGAACCAGTACTGGCAGAAGTCACAGCACACACCTGCAGTAGAACCAGTACTGGAAGAAGTCACAGCACACACCTGCAGTGGAACCAGTGTTGGCAGAAGTCACAGCACACACCTGCAGTAGAACCAGTACTGGCAGAAGTCACAGCACACACCTGCAGTGGAACCAGTGTTGGCAGAAGTCACAGCACACACCTGCAGTGGAACCAGTGCTGGCAGAAGTCACAGCACACACCTGCAGTAGAACCAGTACTGGAAGAAGTCACAGCACACACCTGCAGTAGAACCAGTACTGGCAGAAGTCACAGCACACACCTGCAGTGGAACCAGTGTTGGCAGAAGTCACAGCACACACCTGCAGTGGAACCAGTGCTGGCAGAAGTCACAGCACACACCTGCAGTTGAACCAGTACTGGCAGAAGTCACAGCACACACCTGCAGTAGAACCAGTACTGGCAGAAGTCACAGCACACACCTGCAGTGGAACCAGTACTGGCAGAAGTCACAGCACACACCTGCAGTTGAATCAGTACTGGAAGAAGTCACAGCACACACCTGCAGTGGAACCAGTACTGGCAGAAGTCACAGCACGCACCTGCAGTAGAACCAGTGCTGGCAGAAGTCACAGCACACACCTGCAGTAGAACCAGTGCTGGCAGAAGTCACAGCACACACCTGCAGTGGAACCAGTACTGGCAGAAGTCACAGCACATACCTGCAGTAGAACCAGTACTGGAAGAAGCCACAGCACACACCTGCAGTAGAACCAGTACTGGCAGAAGTCACAGCACACACCTGCAGTAGAACCAGTACTGGAAGAAGTCACAGCACACACCTGCAGTAGAACCAGTACTGGCAGAAGTCACAGCACACACCTGCAGTGGAACCAGTACTGGCAGAAGTCACAGCACACACCTGCAGTGGAACCAGTACTGGCAGAAGTCACAGCACACACCTGCAGTGGAACCAGTACTGGCAGAAGTCACAGCACACACCTGCAGTGGAACCAGTACTGGCAGAAGTCACAGCACACACCTGCAGTGGAACCAGTACTGGAAGAAGTCACAGCACACACCTGCAGTGGAACCAGTACTGGAAGAAGTCACAGCACACACCTGCAGTGGAACCAGTACTGGCAGAAGTCACAGCACACACCTGCAGTGGAACCAGTGCTGGCAGAAGTCACAGCACACACCTGCAGTGGAACCAGTGTTGGCAGAAGTCACAGCACACACCTGCAGTGGAACCAGTTCTGGCAGAAGTCACAGCACACACCTGCAGTGGAACCAGTGCTGGCAGAAGTCACAGCACACACCTGCAGTGGAACCAGTGCTGGCAGAAGTCATAGCACACACCTGCAGTGGAACCAGTGTTGGCAGAAGTCACAGCACACACCTGCAGTGGAACCAGTACTGGCAGAAGTCACAGCACACACCTGCAGTAGAACCAGTACTGGCAGAAGTCACAGCACACACCTGCAGTGGAACCAGTACTGGCAGAAGTCACAGCACACACCTGCAGTGGAACCAGTACTGGAAGAAGTCACAGCACACACCTGCAGTGGAACCAGTACTGGAAGAAGTCACAGCACACACCTGCAGTGGAACCAGTACTGGCAGAAGTCACAGCACACACCTGCAGTGGAACCAGTGTTGGCAGAAGTCACAGCACACACCTGCAGTGGAACCAGTGTTGGCAGAAGTCACAGCACACACCTGCAGTGGAACCAGTACTGGCAGAAGTCACAGCACACACCTGCAGTGGAACCAGTGCTGGCAGAAGTCACAGCACACACCTGCAGTGGAACCAGTGCTGGCAGAAGTCACAGAACACACCTGCAGTAGAACCAGTACTGGAAGAAGTCACAGCACACACCTGCAGTAGAACCAGTACTGGCAGAAGTCACAGCACACACCTGCAGTGGAACCAGTACCGGCAGAAGTCACAGCACACACCTGCAGTGGAACCAGTACTGGCAGAAGTCACAGCACACACCTGCAGTGGAACCAGTACCGGCAGAAGTCACAGCACACACCTGCAGTGGAACCAGTACTGGCAGAAGTCACAGCACACACCTGCAGTGGAACAAGTACTGGAAGAAGTCACAGCACACACCTGCAGTGGAACCAGTACTGGAAGAAGTCACAGCACACACCTGCAGTGGAACCAGTACTGGCAGAAGTCACAGCACACACCTGCAGTGGAACCAGTGCTGGCAGAAGTCACAGCACACACCTGCAGTGGAACCAGTGTTGGCAGAAGTCACAGCACACACCTGCAGTGGAACCAGTTCTGGCAGAAGTCACAGCACACACCTGCAGTGGAACCAGTGCTGGCAGAAGTCACAGCACACACCTGCAGTGGAACCAGTGCTGGCAGAAGTCACAGCACACACCTGCAGTGGAACCAGTGTTGGCAGAAGTCACAGCACACACCTGCAGTGGAACCAGTACTGGCAGAAGTCACAGCACACACCTGCAGTAGAACCAGTACTGGCAGAAGTCACAGCACACACCTGCAGTGGAACCAGTACTGGCAGAAGTCACAGCACACACCTGCAGTGGAACCAGTACTGGAAGAAGTCACAGCACACACCTGCAGTGGAACCAGTGCTGGCAGAAGTCACAGCACACACCTGCAGTGGAACCAGTGCTGGCAGAAGTCACAGCACACACCTGCAGTGGAACCAGTGTTGGCAGAAGTCACAGCACACACCTGCAGTGGAACCAGTACTGGCAGAAGTCACAGCACACACCTGCAGTAGAACCAGTACTGGCAGAAGTCACAGCACACACCTGCAGTGGAACCAGTACTGGCAGAAGTCACAGCACACACCTGCAGTGGAACCAGTACTGGAAGAAGTCACAGCACAGACCTGCAGTGGAACCAGTACTGGAAGAAGTCACAGCACACACCTGCAGTGGAACCAGTGCTGGCAGAAGTCACAGCACACACCTGCAGTGGAACCATTGCTGGCAGAAGTCACAGCACACACCTGCAGTGGAGCCAGTACTGGCAGAAGTCACAGCACACACCTGGCACCTCAGACTCACACTCTTGCGGGTAGTTTTCAGGCGGATCACGTTCCCCACAGAGTGCACAGCAGGTGGTGTCTTCTTTTATAAAAAAATAACATTAAAACATAAAATTGATTAACATATTTGCAAATGTAGAAGAACCAAAGCAACAATAGTAATTGATACAACTGAGAGAGAGAAACAAACAGATGAAGTACCTGAGAGTGCTGCCATGGGTGGCCTGACAGAGGTGGCAGGTGGAGCTTTTCTCTTCCTTTTCTGTACTGCAGTTTGGGAAACGTAATGTTAGAGCATGTTTCATGAGAACCCTTTTCAACTGGAGGAAGCTGCAGGCGTTTTGGAGGAGGTGGACATGCCTCGAGGGCTGGTGCTGTGGACTGGGCTCCTTTTTTTACATTGCAGTTTTATAAAATGCATAACAAACAGTACTTTATTTCATACTTTAACACGTTAAAGTATGAAACAGTACTTTATTTCATACTCCACACCTGTGGAGGTGGCTATATTCAATTGCAGGGGGCAGGGAAACCAAATAAAATTATGTGTTATTGGTCCATACACATATTTAGCAGATGTTATTGGTCCATATACATATTTAACAGATGTTATTGGTCCATATACATATTTAACAGATGTTATTGGTCACATACACATATTTAACAGATGTTATTGCGGGTGTAGCGATAGCTGTGGGGTGGTGTGCAGTTGGTCCAGAGAAGGTCGCTTCGGTGGTGACAGACGAAACCGCCAACCACGGCTTGGAGGATGTTTCTTTTGGCATCACCATACACATCCACATCACACACATTGAGAACAGTCAGTCCAGCATTCTACATAAACACATTGAACACCAAATACCTGCGTACTTCATCAGCCTCTGTCTGGTGAAGGGGAACCCATGGCTGGCGCAGTAGATACAGTACTGCACCAGATCATTTTCATCTTCTGGTGCAAGCAATGTGGGTGGTCCACTGCTACAACCATGGGTCACCCGGCTGCTCAGCCTGTCCACCAGGGTCTGCAGAGGTACACCATGCACCTTGGTAGATGAGAAAATAATACTGTTATTAGCAGATAAAATTCACATATACGTGGTAATCTCCTAAAAACAAATGATGACTAACCTTGGCAACCTGGTGGATAGCCATCCCTGCCCCACAGTCCTCCATGGCATAGAACATGTCCACCTCACTCCACTGCTTCCTCTTGACTTTCCCCATGCTGTGGTGGGAAATACGTGGCTAAATAACTTGGCACACTATACACATTTTAGAAAGATAACTCCACAATTCAAAGCTAAGGCATTGAAAGTTGATGATGAAACGTTTCGCAATAACTGAAAGTGTACACACGTTTTTTGTTTGATGTTATCTGTAATGAAAATCTGTGTCCCAATTAGTTTAATATTGATGCAGACGTTGTAACAGTTGACTAAATACAGCCTCTATGTAGCTGTTGTATGATGAAACAGAGCCAACAGTTATAGGTGTCAAAAAGTTCATGGTTCAAAATTCAAAAGATGTTTTTGCTGATTGCGTTGAACGCCCCCATAAAACGACTCCAATTGACACGTTAAAGCTTGACAACATTCACCTGTTTTCGTGATATGTATTAGCTAACACTTACAATGTATTTCTTTGTTGATAGAACTGCATAGTAACCAACATTAACAACAGTAGCAAATCCGTTAGCTATATTTAAAAGGTTAAAAGATGGATATTAAATGATGTGTGGTCTGTTGTGCAGTCCAATTTTAAAATATACAGCATGTCCCACAAAATGTGTATATATATATATATATATATATATATATATATATATATATATATATATATATATATATATATATATATATATATATATTACTTTTTTTTGGAAAACTCTCATAACCTAACTTACATAAGTTAAATTGTAATGAACATCGGTGGTCAGCTAGGGTGTATTCAGTCGCAAAATGTATCATTATTTTCCAGTCAATTTAAACGTTGAACTCGAGGTGATTTAGTCCTCCAACCACTAGTGGCCAATGTAGATGGAAAAGTAGCTCTCATTTCATAACGTCAGACCACTTAGGAGGCTAACACATTGTTTTTCCATTTTGGCCATTATTCTCCGGAAAACAGTAGCAAAAAAGAAACAGTAGTAGTATTCTACTGAAGACAGTACTAGGCTATTAATAATGTAGTCATCTAATAGATAATCATAAATCATTAGAATAAATAACTTACCTACTTTCGTATTAGATATCTTGAACGTTCTTAAATGCTACGGAGTTGAAATTGTTCAGCTTCAACAGTTTCACTTTCAGCCTCCAGTGATCTTATTTTATCTGACACTATAACCACTCCACAAAGTTCACTAGACAAACCTTATTCACCCCATACAGAACAAATCAGTCGATATAATAGAGAACTATCATCAGAAATCACGCGATATGAATCAGACAGAGGGGCGCCGCCTGACCCACTAGTTGCTCAGATGGTTCAAATCAACGTTTCATATCGTCATTTCCGAGTAGGCAAAAATAATCAACCACTGGCTGTTATCAAATGTTATTTGTCACAAACACATGGTTAGCAGATGTTAATGCGAGTGTAGCGAAATGCTTGTGCTTCTAGTTCTGACAGTGCAGTAATATCCAACGAGCAATCTAACAATTTCACAACCACTACCTAATATACACACAAGTGTAAAGGAATGAATGAGAATATGTACATATAAGTATATGGATGGCCGTGTGGCATAGGCAAGATGCAGTAGATGGTATAGAGTACAGTATATACATATGAGATGAGTAATGTAAGGCATGTAAACAATTATATAAAATGACATTGTTTAAAGTGGCTAGTGATACATTTATTACATCAATTTTTCCATTATTAAAAGTGGCTGGAGTTGAGTCAGTATTTTGGCAGCAGCCACTCAATGTTAGTGATGGCTGTTTAACAGTCTGATGGCCTTGAGATAGAAGCTGTTTTTCAGTCTCTTGGTCCCAGCTTTGATGCACCTGTACTGACCTCGCCTTCTGGATGATAGCGGGGTGAACAGGCAGTGGCTCGGGTGGTAGATGTCCTTGATGATCTTTTTGGTCTTCCTGTGACATCGGGTGGTGTAGGTGTCATGGAGGGCAGGTAGTTTGCCCCCGGTGATGCGTTGTGCAGACCTCACTACCCTCTGGAGAGCCTTACGGTTATGGGCGGAGCAGTTGCCGTACCAGGTGGTGATACAGCCAGACAGGATGCTCTCGATTGTGCATCTGTAAAAGTTTGTGAGTGTTTTTGGTGACAAGCCAAATCTCTTCAGCCTCCTGAGGTTGCAGAGGCACTGTTGGGCCTTCTTCACCACGCTGTCTGTGTGGGTCGACCATTTCAGTTTGTCTGTGATGTGTACGCCGGGGAACTTAAAACTTTCCACCCTCTCCACTACTGTCCCTTCGATGTGGATGGGGGGATGCTCCCTCTGCTGTTTCCTGAAGTCCACGATCATCTCCTTTGTTTTGTTGACATTGGGTGTGAGGTTATTTTCCTGACACCACACTCCGAGGGCCCTCACCTCCTCCCTGTAGGCCGTCTCGTTGTTGTTGGTAATCAAGCCTACCACTGTAGTGTCGTCTGCAAACTTGATGATTGAGTTGGAGGTGTGATTGGCCACACAGTCATGGGTGAACAGGGAGTACAGGAGAGGGTTGAGAACGCACCGTTGTGGGGCCCCAGTGTTGAGGATCAGCGGGGTGGAGATGTTGTTTCCAACCTTCACCACCTGGGTGCGGCCCGTTAGGAAGTCCAGGACCCAGTTGCACAGGGCGGGGTTGAGACCCAGGATCTCGAGCTTAATGACGAGTTTGGAGGGTACTATGGTGTTAAATGCTGAGCTGTAGTCGATGAACAGCATTCTTACATAGGTATTCCTCTTGTCCAGATGGGATAGGGCAGAGTGATTGCGTCGTTACAACCCGCATACGTTGGTGGCGGTAACGACCATTTTTATTGTGTGTTTAACTAAAACTAGAAGAAGATCTTCTGACGTCCTTTCCCTTCGTCAAAGGTACGTATATCACATTATTTTTTAAACTGTGATTTACAAAGCTAATGTAATGGTGTTTTTACCCCGGGATAGCCCGCTGACATGACCCACAGTAGGGAAGAACATTTCTGTAGTGCAATACGATCTGAATATATAATACATTTTAAAGAATTTACAATTTTGCATTGGAAGTCTTTTTGGCTTAAATTCCCGGGAACCATGGCATGGTGTAATTTCCTGTTTTTGGTTTTAGGATGTGTCAAATTTCTTTGGTTATGTCTCCTGTCCCTGTTTCTTAAATCTCTATACTTTTCCCGAAGTGAGCACTAATACACTTTCTCACATGGATTTAAACTCTCTCTAAGCAATACTTACACAATTCATATAACCAGAAGAAAGAGATCCACGCTGGATTACAGAGACCTGACTATAGGCGCGATAGCATGTACACCCCTGCCATCAACTTGGATCGGTGAGAAAGTTGCTCTGTTCAGTTCTGTTAAACGTAATTTAACCAGGATAGTCCACTCTGTAACAGCTGTCACTGCTCTCTAGAGAGTACTGGGAGAACAGAGCCGATTCCTTCTGCAGCAGAAGTTGTGCCCAGCTGCAGGGATGCAGCTCCTCCACCAGCATCAAAAAAAGGAAGGCAGCCGATGTTGAGATCTGGAAGGGGTTGCTACTCCACCTGCCTGCAGTGGAGCTGAAATGTCTTCCTTCCAACGCCATCTGCAGTGTATGTAGAGCTTTGGAGGAGGCTGAGCTGTGGCGCTGTGGGGATTGTGGCTCAGATAAATATTTCTGTGCCACCTGTGCTATGAGAACACACAGCACTCCCAACATTATCAACCAGCTGGAGTTATGGAAAGTCATGTATTTTATGTTATGTCAACAAACCTGTAAACTTCTGGCTTAAAAAAAATTGCTTCCCAGTCAAAAATGTTGATAATGTACATGTATATACAGTTCAGTTTGCATAAAAGTTAAAGTTCCCTACAGCGGTAAGTTAAATGTGACTAAATCTGTCGTGCCAAGCACAGAGTTGACTTGGAGTTTTCTAACAACTTCTGCAATGAAATATCCCCCTGATAGTGTCGTTTCAAATAATTTGCAGCTACTGTAGTCTGTTCTATAACAACGTTGTGTCTGTCTGAGGGCAGTTCATCCCATGGATCTACGATGGGAGTAGAGGAGACAAGATAACCATGACTGGCACAGCCAGTACAAGTCATTTTTCCAACAATTGTTTACAGACAGAATATTTCACTGTATCACAATTCCAGTGGGTCAGAAGTTGACTGTGCCTTTAAACAGCATGGGAAATTCCAGAAAATGATGTCATGGCTTTAGAAGCTTCTGATAGGCTAATTGACATCATTTGAATCAATTGGAGGTGTACCTGTGGATTTATTTCAAGGCCTACCTTCAAACTCAGTGCCTCTGCTTGACATCATGGGAAAATCAAAAGAAATCAGCCAAGACCTCAGAAAAAAATTGTAGACCTCCACAAGTGTGGTTCATCCTTGGGAGCAATTTCCAAACACCTGAAGGTACCACATTCATCTGTACAAACAATAATACGCAAGTATAAACACCATGGGACCACGCAGCCGTCATACCGCTCAGGAAGGAGACGCGTTCTGTCTCCTAGAGATGAACGTACTTTGGTGCGAAAAGTATAAATCAATCCCAGAACAACAGCAAAGGACCTTGGGAAAATGCTGGAGGAAACAGGTACAAAAGTATCTATATCCACAGTAAAACGAGCCCTATATCGACATAACCTGAAAGGCTGCTCAGCAAGGAAGAAGCCACTGCTCCAAAACCGCCCTAAAAAAGCCAGACTACGGTTTGCAACTGCACATGGGGACAAAGATTGTACTTTTTGGAGAAATGTCCTCTGGTCTGATGAAAGAAAAATAGAACTGTTTGGCCATAATGACCATCATTATGTTTGGAGGAAAAAGGGGGAGGCTTGCAAGCTGAAGAACACTATCCCAACCGTGAAGCACGGGGGTGGCAGCATCATGTTGTGGGGGTGCTTTGCTGCAGGAGTGTCACGTTCTGACCAGTAAAGGGGTTATTTGTTATTGTAGTTTGGTCAGGACGTGGCAGGGGGTGTTTGTTTTATATGGTTCGGGGTGTGTGTATATGTAGAGGGGTGTTTGATTTATGTTTCTGGGGTTTTGGTCTATGGTCTGTTTGTATATTTCTATTTTTGTTCTAGGGTTGTATTTCTATGTTTAGTTAATTGGGGGCAGCTGTTTCTCGTTACCTCTGATTGAAGGTCCTATAATTAGGAATATGTTTGTTAGGGGAATGGTGGGAGGTTGTTCTTTGTACTGCTGTGTGAGCCTACAAGACTGTCGTCCGTTCATCGTTTTCTTGTTTTGAGTTAAATAAAATGAGCATTCACATACCCGCTGCGCCTTGGTCTACTCCCTTTGACGGTCGTGACAAGGAGGGACTGGTGCACTTCACAAAATAGATGGCATCATGAGGCAGGAAAATTATGTGGATATATTGAAGCAACATCTCAAGACATCAGTCAGGAAGTTAAAGCTTGGTCGCAAATGGGTCTTCCAAATGGACAATGACCCCAGGCATACTTCCAAAGTTGTGGAAAAATGGCTTAACAAAGTCAAGGTATTGGAGTGGCCATCAAAGCCCTGACCTCAATCCCATAGAAAACTGAAAAAGCGTGTCCGAGCAAGGAGGCCTACAAACCTGACTTAGTTACACCAGCTCTGTCAGGAGGAATGGGCCAAAATTAACCCAACTTATTGTGGGAAGCTTATGGAAGACTACCTGAAATGTTTGACCCAAGTTAAACAATTCTAAGGAAATGCTACCAAATACTAATTGAGTGTATGTAAACTTCTGACCCACTGGGGATGTGATGAAAGAAATAAAAGCTGAAATAAATCACTTATTATTCTGACACTTCACATTCTTAAAATGAAGTGGTGATCTTAACTGACCTAAGACAGGGAATTCTTACTCGGATGAAATGTCAGTAATTGTGAAAAACTGCGTTTAAATGTATTTGGCTATGGTGTATGTAAACTTCTGACCTTAGCTGTACAATGAAGGCCTAGGAACAGTGGGTTAACTGCCTTGTTCAGGTGCAGAACGACAGATATGTACCTTGTCAGCTCAGGGATTCGATCCACCAACCTTTCGGTTACTGACCCAATGCTATAACCACTAGGCTACCTGCCGCCCCGACAGTATACTCTTATGTAAAAAGGAACACCATGGTTGCAAGAAAATGTAAAAAGGTAGTTTATAGATGTGTAGATTATGTTTGTTTTCGTTCCACACTGGTAAGTTAACCAATCTTGTGTAAATTAGAGACAAGGATTTTCTTCTGAACTGGTCAGGGCATAGCCCTTTCCATTCAGCTTCAGGCAACTTTGATGTAAGGTTTGTAGTGACTACTTCTATCCGTCACTATCAAGGCCCAAGGCGAGACCCAAATCCAGACACAGGAGGCAGATGGTTGGAGTCTTACAATGTTTATTAATCCAAAGGGGTAGGCAAGAGAATGGTCGTGGACAGGCAAAAAGGTCAAAACCAGATCAGAGTCCAGGAGGTACAGAGTGGTAGACAGGCTCGTGGTCAAGGCAGGCAGAATGGTCAGGCAGGCGGGTACAAAGTCCAGAAACAGGCAAGGGTCAAAACCAGGAGGACTAGAAAAAGGAGAATGCAAAAAGCAGGAGAACGGTAATAACGCTGGTTGACTTTGAAACATACAGGACAAACTGGCACAGAGAGACAGGAAACACAGGGATAAATACACTGGGGAAAATAAGCGACACCTGGAGGGGGTGGAGACAATCACAAGGACAGGTGAAACAGATCAGGGTGTGACAGTCATGCCCAACCAGTGCAGTTCAGTGTTGCTTATCCAATGTTCATTAGATCTATCAGTGTAATTACACCCAACACAATGTTGAATAACATGTTTATTAAAACACAATTCAATAATAGACTTAATTGCAGCTGCAAGGATGTCTGTGTATGTCTGGAAGAAAATAAATACAGAGACCTCACAATTACAAAGTGATAAATTGTAAGGTAAGAAAGTATGTTCTTCATAATCAAAGACAAAATACAGGTTGATTGACTTGTTGGCTATATTCACAGTACACTTGGAAAAAATAACATCAAACTGATGTTTTTAATCTAGTGTCTGCACTGAAACACATCCATTACGTAGTGTGCTAAATGAGTTTACACACATCTACCCAATTTCTAATTCTGAACTGACTCTTTCTACAATTACAATGTTTGATCATGCAGTACATATTTGCTGTGCATAGTTAGGTGCAGTGCACTGTTGTTTATCTGGAATTGAGTATTGAAATAAGCCAAGCATAATTCATAACATACAAAACATACATACTGTAGCTACATAACATACAAATATACTGAGTTAACAAAACATTAAGAACACCTTCCTAATATTGAGTTGCCCTCAGAAAAGCCTCAATTCGTCAGGGCATGGACTCTACAAGGTGTTAACATTTTGCTTGTAAGCAGCAATCAGGAGGATAGAATTATGGTCAGATTTGCCAAATGGAGGGCGAGGGAGAGCTTTGTATGCGTCTCTGTGTGTGGAGTAAAGGTGGTCCAGAGTTTTTTTCCCCTCTGGTTGTACATTTAACATGTTGATAGAAATGTGGTAAAACTGATTTAAGTTTCCCTGCATTAAAGTCCCCGGCCACTAGGACGCCGCATCTGGATGAGCATTTTCCTGTTTGCTTATGGCGGTATACAGCTCATATAGTGTCATCATCGGTCTGGGGTGGTATGTAGTCAGCTACAAAAAATACAGATGAAAACTCTCTAGGTAGATAGTGTGGTCTACAGCTTATCATGCGGTACTCTACCTCAGGCGAGCAAAATCTCAAGACTTCCTTAGATATCGTGCACCAGCTGTTGTTTACAAATATACATAGACCGTCACCCCGTGTATTACCAGAGGCTGCTGTTCTATCCTGCTGATACAGTGTATAACCAGCTGTATTTTATTAATGTCTTACCAGAGGCTGCTGTTCTATACTGCCGATACAGTGTAATACCAGCCAGCTGTATGTTATACATGTCTTACCAGAGGCTGCTGTTCTATACTGCTGATACAGTGTAATACCAGCTGTATGTTATTCATGTCGTCGTTCAGCCACGACTCAGTGAAATATAAGATTTTACAGATTTAATGTCCCGTTAGTAAGATATACGTGCTTTTAGTTTGTCCAAATCATTATCCAGCGCTTGTATGTTGGCCGATAGTACCGATGGTAACGGCAGATTAGCCACTCGTCAGCGGATCCTCACAAGGCACCCCGACCTCCTTCCGCGATACCTTTTCTATCTCTTTCTCCTGGGAAAATAGTATTTTATCTGGTCAAACACAATTTTTCCAAAAGTTTACTAAGGGTTGCTAATAGGCTGATTGGTCAGCTATTTGAGCCAGTTAAGGGGGCTTTACTATTCTTAGGTAGGGGAATAACTTTTGCTTACCTCCAGGCCTGAGGCACATGATGTTATATAACTAAACTGAGGTGCTCAAAAACATATTTAAATGTTCATAACAATAGCTAGTAAATATGTGTACTACTTGAATCAATAAACTCAGTCAATTTACAAGGTTTTGTATAGCTTGATGAAGCCATTTGTCATCGTTTGAATTTCCCTGTACCTTTCCGACATTCAGGACTCCCTCCCTCTGCTGTTCAGTCAAAGCCACGTCCATTTGGAACTACATTTTAAAAAGAATCACAGAAAAAATATTGAGATGAACGAGATTACATGAAACAGTCACCCTTCAATAAATCCTAAACCAGACCATAGTTATGGACTATTATCAAGGACTATGAAACAGACACAACTTATATTTTCTTCAATAAACTAGAAGAGCTATAGATACTGTACATATTCAATGCTGCCAAACCTTGTTCAAGACTGCAGCTTTGAAGGTAACCTTGATATAAAGACTAGCTAACAACAGTAAAGTAAATGATTGACAGAGTTATCGCTCAAAGGGAACATACTTTATTAGTTTGTTCTGTACACAGTCTACGTTAATGGTACAGTATGAATCCATGTACACATAGTATAATACAATGGTATATAAGCATTTCATCTGTATAACATCTACATCAGGTCATTTAAATCAATCATTATGTTACCAAATTAAACAAGTTGATTTTTAAATAAAGGTTTCAGTTATTTTTAGACATAAATGAACTTCAGACTGAAATACATGACACCAGTTCTGCAGGTTCAGTTTGTATGAATAATGGGGGATCATATACAGCTCTATCAACACAAAGACAAACAACATTAACTAATCATTTATAGGTTTTACAGTGTCAACACCTGCTAAATGGCTGCTGGTGTATAATGTGGTCCACATGGGTCTACATGGGACAGAGAGACAGAGAGAGAGGAAGAGGAGGGGTGGAGAGAGACAGAGGGAGGAAACGTTTTGTATAACGATTACAGTCTGAATTTCCATTTCCATGTTTCACTGACAGAACAAAGGTTGTTAAGATCTCTACTGACATCTACTGGTTGAGAAGCAGAAGGAGGGAAGACTGCATATAATGTTTATTATTGTTTTAGTGTGTGGTTAGGTGTGTATCTGTCAGCTGGTCAGCATCTCTAGGGTCAGTTAGCTGTATGTAGTTTATGCAATAAGAAGATTTCTCAGAAACAACTTACATCTTTTGGAGGAATATTTAAGATTAGGATTTCATTTTGTACACAGTCCAGAATACAAGGTTGAAACTGTTATTCAAGAAGGAAGGGATAGAACTAAGGTAAAAAATACCAAGTCACATCACAGCTGTGAGTATGAGATGACATGTTAGTTTCCATACCTATACATGTACTGTTGGTATGTTTAAGTCATATCACTGACACAAATCACCTTACATCCCAATTAGTGATTCTGCACCTGGCCTTGATTTGCAGGTTGTTGGTTCGACTCCCAGTGCTGCTCTGGAAAATCCATAAGTGAGCCGTCAACTTGAGGGTTGTTGGCAGCAGAATATCAAGTGCTGCCTACTGCTGTTGTGCCCTTGAGCAAGGCACATACTGTAACTGCTTCAGGGGTGCTGGTCTGCAGCCGACATTGTACTGCTACCAGCCTCTCGTGTGTGTCATATGAGGAGGGTTAGGAATTGAAAAATACACATTACCATTTTTATTGTTAGATGGACAACAAAGTTCCAAATCTATGATATTCTGTGTTTGTGAAGGTAGAGCAACACCTGGGTACATTCACCTTGAATACCAATATCTGATCTGGTGTTCCTGACTGACCCAATTCTAACTCTGTTGAGTTCTATTCTTTCCACAAGATGGCAGATCTGATGTGTTTTACTGCATTGTCTGAGGCATGAATATTAATGTGTCAGTGTGAAAACGAATGACCTGTTATTTTAATGTCCAAAACAGTACCATTATTAGTCCCACACATATTTTACTACATTTTATCTCCAGATCAGAACTCTTCCATTAACATCTAGATCACATCAGATGTGATGGTAAATGGTGTCTCTCAGCAGTGGAGATAAATGATACATACCTTGCATTCAACATCATTGGTTATCAGCCTGTTAGTACTGTTTGTCCTCTCTTGGGCCATAAAAATATTAAATCATATAAACCCTTTGATAGAGAGAACATAATAAACCACAAACACATCAGGTGAGGTCAAGGTTTCAATAACAAATAGTCACAGGTTCACATGAGGTCAAACAGAGGACAAGGTCTCATTTATATCTGATGTCTACATCTTTCTGTACAAGTGAACAAATCACAGTGAGACTTACATTTATATCTGATGTCTACATATTTCTGTACAAGTGAACAAATCACAGTGAGACTTACATTTCCACGTATCTGACTGTTGACGTTCAACAAATGGGAGGAGTGAGGCCTATGAAGTAGACAAACTGGTTTCCTTGACAACTTTGATATATAGTACATGCCTCCTAAAATTATACACTTGTGTTTTTTACAGAGTAATGAACCTGGATAGATATGATTCTTGGCAATTTAAAGAACAGAAAAAACTGCACAGTTTAGTTGAGTTTATTTCAAGATTGTAAAATGCACAGTTTGAAATACTGTCCATTACCAGCTATGCAACATGACTGCAGTATTCAACACCCCTCTCACATGCAGACCAAATCATTACATTTAGTAATGGTGGACCAGACCCAACAGTTGTTGGTCTATAAACAGAGTACGTGTGGAAGAAGTGTTTTGATGTTATAGAAAGATTAAGAATAAGATGGTAGACTGTGGAAGAGTTAACACCAAAGATAGGGTGGCAGGTAGCCTAGCGGTTAGAGCGTTGGACCAGCAACCTGGGCTGTCAAGGTGAAACATCTGTCAATGTGTCCTTGAGCAAGGCATTAAAGCCTAGTTTGCTCCAGGAGGGTGACCCTGTGAAACAACGCATTTCACTGCACCTATCCAGTGTGTGACAATAAAGCATATATTTTTGTTGGTAACACTTCCTATGAATACCCTTTTCATAATGCATTATAAGCTCATTTATTAACTCCTTATGAACTATGCATAATACATTGTAATGCAGTTTATGCACTAATACCTGCTCAGAAACATTTAGCTGTTCATAGAGCATTATAACCAAGACTGTAAAATACCATATGAAGTTAAATGTTATACTGGCCTATATGAAATAGATAATGATATGTACTCATCAAGGGCTCATCTCTATGTACTCTCTTCTCACACGTATCTCTGTCTTGAACACCTTGACACCATTTTATAAAAGGGTATTTTAATATAGAATGACATCATTATGAAGAGGGGATTCATTGGAAGATGCATTCCTATCTACTGTGCATGTTCTAACCGACTGCCCAATCAGAGCTCCTCCCATAGAGAGAGATAGGAAGTGGATCTGTAGTTTAGAAGTGCATCACAGGGAAATATCTGCTTTTTTCTAGTCTTTGTATTTTAATCTTAACACCATCACACCAACTCCTCCCAACAACCCTGATAATCCTCCTAACAACCCTGATAATCCTCCTAACAACCCTGATAATCCTCCTAACAACCCTGATAATCCTCCTAACACCACTCCTCCTCCTGGACCAACTAACCTTCCTGTCAATCCACCAACTGCTGCTGCTCCTATGAAACCCATTGCTGTTCCAACTGATTTCCCAGTGTGGATCTCAGTACCTATAGTAGACCTTCCAACCCCCCAGGCTATGTGTATAAGTGTGTATGATCCAGCTCCCATTGCCTCAGCTAACACCCCTATCAGAGAAACCCTTATGAACTCTGTCACATTCACAGGGCCTTTGCTCCATACACAATTACCTCCCATGGCCACTGCAACTAAAGCACTGAGCAGATAGAAATGCTTTGGTTTCATATATAAAATGGACAGAATTCTGCTATTAACATCTAGATCACATCAGATGTGATGGTAAATGGTGTATCTCAGCCAGTGGAGATAAATGATGCACAGCTTGCAAAATACATGTCTGACTCAATGGTTGGCATTCAGTTGTCATCCATTCATTAAGACCAGAAGGCTGGTCGTCATCCATTCATTAAGACCAGAAGGCTGGTTGTCATCCATTCATTAAGACCAGAAGGCTGGTCGTCATCCATTCATTAAGACCAGAAGGCTGGTCGTCATCCATTCATTAAGACCAGAAGGCTGGTCGTCATCCATTCATTAAGACCAGAAGGCTGGTTGTCATCCATTCATTAAGACCAGAAGGCTGGTTGTCATCCATTCATTAAGACCAGAAGGCTGGTTATCATACCAAATATAACCTACTGTATGTCAATTGTTATGAATTTGTACTGTTAATAAATGTTTCTATTGTTCTTGACCTTCAACATATTTTAAATGTGTACATGACGTTCCCTATGGGGACAATAGTCAGTAAAGAAAAGCATTCCATTATAGCTGTAAGGTCAGAGACATCTCTGAATGAAGGACTCATGTCTCAAACAAAGAGTTGATTCTAAGGTTTGGATTTAATCTGTATCACTGAAGTTGCATAGGGCGGCGCACAATTGGCCCAGCGTCGTTTATTTGAACAGGGACAACGTACAACAAAAACAGAAGTTTCAGTACACTTGAGAAAAGATGTGTTCTACCAAATTTAGCCAACAGCTAATTTCCATCTGCAGTCCCCGGGCAGGTAAACATATAAACAAGAAAAACATTATATACGAACAGAAAACATACAAACATAAGACCTTTAAAAAAAACGATTAAAATGTATTAATAAAACAGAGATCAGGACATACAGATACATTTCCACACAGGAGTCAAGACATTGCACATAAGAATCATGTTACACATTGCTATTGAAGCTATGAGTTGTTAAAACACAGTTAAAACAGCAACAAAAAGGTTTATAAGTGGCTACAAACCTGCTGTTGTTTTAACCAGCTTTTCACTGTGTAAATCACCGACACTAATCAAATCAAACTTTATTTGTCACATGCACCGAATACAACAAGTGTAGACTTTACTGTGGGCCTTCCCTGTGGCTCAGTTGGTAGAGCATGGTGTTTGCAACGCCAGGGTTGTGGGTTTGATTCCCACGGGGGGCCAGTACAAAAAAAATAATGCATGAAATGTATGCATTCACTACCGTAAGTCGCTCTGGATAAGAGTGTCTGCTAAATGACTAAAATGTAATGATGTAATGTAAATGCTTACTTACAGGCCCTTAACCAACAATTCAGTTGAAGAAGAGTTAAGCCACACATTTGAACTTTTCTGTAAGTTGGTTCTACACACGGGAACTGAACACTTTCCATTCACTGATCCTCTAGTATGTGACCTCATAGATAGTAAAGTAGTCACTACACTGATCCCATAGATAGTAAAGTAGTCACTTCACTGATCCCATAGATAGTAAAGTAGTCACTACACTGATCCCATAGATAGTAAAGTAGTCACTTCACTGATCCCATAGATAGTAAAGTAGTCACTACACTGATCCCATAGATAGTAAAGTAGTCACTACACTGATCCCATAGATAGTAAAGTAGTCACTACACTGATCCCATAGATAGTAAAGTAGTCACTACACTGATCCCATAGATAGTAAAGTAGTCACTACACTGATCCCATAGATAGTAAAGTAGTCACTTCACTGATCCCATAGATAGTAAAGTAGTCACTTCACTGCTCCCATAGATAGTAAAGTAGTCACTACACTGATCCCATAGATAGTAAAGTAGTCACTTCACTGATCCCATAGATAGTAAAGTAGTCACTTCACTGCTCCCATAGATAGTAAAGTAGTCACTACACTGATCCCATAGATAGTAAAGTAGTCACTACACTGATCCCATAGATAGTAAAGTAGTCACTACACTGATCCCATAGATAGTAAAGTAGTCACTTCACTGATCCCATAGATAGTAAAGTAGTCACTACACTGATCCCATAGATAGTAAAGTAGTCACTTCACTGCTCCCATAGATAGTAAAGTAGTCACTTCACTGATCCCATAGATAGTAAAGTAGTCACTTCACTGATCCCATAGATAGTAAAGTAGTCACTTCACTGCTTAAGGATTGTGGAACAAGTAAGTAAACATTCAAAAGGCAGCTTCAAGTCTGAAAATGTACAAAAACTTTAAAAAGTTGTTTCTTGAGAATTAAACGGTATTAAACAGAGTCTTCATATTTGGATCAAAAAATGTTCAATGTACACTTTTACAGAAATTGAAATGGTTTGTTTGATTGTTTCTCCTGCTTGTGACCAACTTATCATGCGAGAAAATATCATAGCATCTATATAAACCTTGTGTGTTAAGACTGTTTCTCATACGTCTAAAGTTGGACAAGTTAAATGTAGTCTAATACCTCAACCAGGGACTTATATTCAGACACAATATAGTTGTTTTCCTGCCTTAAGACTGGTAATGCTCTGAGAGGATACTGTTGAAATTCTGTTTAATCGCCTAAGTTGTGGCAATTACAATAATTTAACACATTCTAGTCATACAATGGAGACCTGATTGTTGCATTTTTGTGAAGGAGTCCTGATTGTGTCAGTTTCCCTTTAAATGTGGAATGTGTTAGAGCTGTAACATCACCAGCAGCATAGCCTCTGAGTAATCAATTTCATTTATTTTTTTTATTGTCAAGAAAACAAAATGTCAAAGGATAGATGGTTCAAAATTGTACACAAATATTCATATGTCATCTGCATTTAATTACATTGTATGGGTTGTTGTTGCCAGCTTGGGTTGTCAATACCAGCAAGGTTTCTTATCAAAGCTCAGGCTGAGAGCCAGATGCAGAAACAGGAGGCAGATAGTACGAGTCTCAGAGTTTACTATAGTCAGGCAAAAGGTCAAAATCTAAATCAGAGTCAGGCAGGTACAGGACGACGGGCAGGATCAGGGTCAGGACAGGCAGAAAGGTCAGAACTGGGAAGACTAAGAAAAACTAAAACTAGAGCTCAGGAAACGCGGGAACTCGCTGGTAGGACTTGACGGGACAATACGAAACTGGCAACAGACAAACAGAAAACGCAGGTATACATTACATTTCAGTCATTTAGCAGACACTCTTATCCAGAGCGACTTACAGTAGTGAATGCATACATTTCATTTCATTTCATGCCAGTACAATTTCATGAAAATTGTACTGCCCCCCCCCGTGGGAATAGATACACGGGGGATAATGATGGGAGATGGGAGACACCTGGTGGGGGGTGGAGACCAGCACAAAGACAGGTGAAACAGATCAGGGTGGGACGGTTCCTGGTGGATTCAGCGAGTGGGTTCATAAGTGACCACAAATAATAGTGGGGAGAAATAAACACAACCGTCACAATCACCAGCTATTTCAGAGACGGAGATCCTGTAACTTTTTATAGACCTCTGTGGACATTCCTTTGTTATCTTGGATTAACTCTGCTTCCTCCCTCACAGCCCTCAACTTCCTCTCATAGTAACGCTTGTGTTCCATGATTCGCCAGATTTTGTTTTGATCCAGGAGTTGTAGTTCTTTAAGTTTCTTCTCTTCCTCCTCCATTGACTGTTTCAGTGCCTTAATTTTACTCTGTAGTTTCTTTAATTCCTCCTGGTATCTGGGAGGCAGTTGGTTCTCTTGGTCTTGTAGCTTCCTCAGTTCTTCTTCATACTGCTTCCTCAACTCTTCTTCCCTGGTACTAAGCGTTCTCTCCACCTCTTGGTATTTGTCATTGGTGTAGTGGTCTTGACCGTTTACTGCCACCATGTGGTCAATTTTCTCAAAGAAGTCCAGAACTTGTCCCCTGTTTTCCATCTTTGTGTTGTCAAAAACATGGTACCTTCCACCACACTGGTCCACAAGTGTCTGGAGATCATCCTGAGCTTCATTCACATACTGCTTTATGCCACCTTCACCCAACTCATCTCCATGGGTGAAGAGGATCATGGTATACTTGTTAGCTTCTTCTCCAAACAGCACCCTGATTTTCTTTACTGCGTTCTGTTCCTCCTTTGTGAAAGGCCCTACGTTCATGACCAATACGATTGCATGGGGACCAGGTGAAGTCATGTTGATACATTTACTGATTTCTGTCTCTAAGTAACTGTCAGAGTGGCTTGTGTCAAATAATCCTGGTGTGTCCACTAGCCAGACTTGTCTCCCTGCCATCTCTTCTGTCTCCTTACGACACTCCTTAGTTACAGAAGAGCTAGATCGATCATCTCTAAAAGCTCTCCTCCCTAGGATTGTGTTTCCTGAAGAGCTTTTTCCAGCGCCTGTCTTCCCCACCAGCACGATCCTGGTCATGGACACTTCAGGAGAGAAGTAAAGGAGAAAACATGAGTGATGTTACATCATGGGGTGGCAGGTAGCGTAGTGGTTAGAGTGTTGGACTAGTAACCGAAAGGTTTGCTAGATCGAATCCCTGAGCTGACAAGGTAAAAATCTGTCGTTCTGCCCCTGAGCAAGGCAGTTAACCCACTGTTCCTAGGCCGTCATTGTAAATAAGAATTTGTTTTTAACTGACTTGCCTAGTTGAATAAAAAATGGTTGACATAGTAGTGGGTCTCCCATAAGGAATGTAAATACAGATGGCTGCCAAATTGAAATGTGGATAATCAAACACACAACAAATTATGACTATTTGGTTAAACTATTGGTAAACGTTCAAAAAAATATAATTTTTTCTACTTACTGTCTGGACCATCACCTTTGGAGTTTCTTCTTCTACCCAGAGGCTGTTTATCTGTGTCTTCATCCTTCTCCACTACAGAATGACACATTGAATACATCACATAAAATACATACTGCAATATTAACAGGTTATTCAAACCTCTTGTCTGTTATACGCTCATGTTCATGTCAATTTAAAACCCTGAAAGTTTAACTTCCAATGTCATGTTTTTTTTTCTTCAGTTTTGCATATGCTACTTCCTATAAAGTTACAGTTGTGGTGATACTGGCTGGGTTTTGGAACAAATAACTTTAATCTGCAATGATGTGGTTATTCCTTCCCACTGGACTGTCTAACTAATAGAAAAACTGTGTCCAAGATGGGGATGGAATATATTCATACTCCCAAGATAAAAATACCCGTTGTTGTACTACTTAATGTTATTACACGTTTTCAGAGCACCTTAAATGAAAGTGAAAGTAGAGACTTGGGAGTGATAATGTTATAGAAGTAAACTGAGGTGCTCAAAAACATATTTAAATGTTCACAACAATAGCTAGTAAGTATGTGTACTGTTGGCATCATTAAATAAAGTTAACTTACAGGGTTTCGTGGCGCTTGATGAAGCCATTTTGTCAGATTTATTTTTCCGGTACCGTCTCCACGTTAACGATGACCTCCCCTCTGCTGTTCAGTCAAAGTCACTCCCTCCCTCTGCTGTTCAGTCAAAGTCACTCCCTCCCTCTGCTGTTCAGTCAAAGTCACTCCCTCCCTCTGCTGTTCAGTCAAAGTCACTCCCATTTGGAGGGAGGAAGTAGAACAACATTTCAACAAGAAAAATATGGAGATTAACTAGATTACATGAAACAGTCACCCTTCAATAAATCCTAAACCAGGCCATAGTTATGGACTATTATCAACGACTATGAAACAGACGAGAAAAGTTTCAATAAACTAGAAGAGTTTAGTTTCTGTACCGATCCATGCAAAGCTGCCAAACCTTGTTCAACATTGCAGCTCTGAACATAGCCTTCATGTAATGAGTAGCAGTAAAGTTAATGATTGACAATGAGAGCATGAGTTATGGCTCAAAGGAAACATACTTTATTAGTTTGAAAGTCTACATAAATGGAAGGTGTAGTAGGGAGGCCAAATGCTATAGTGTGATTCAGTGTGAACACATAGTATAATACAAAGGTAGAGAGATACGCATTTCATCTGTTCACTCTTAGAATAAAAGGTGCCTTAATAAACCTTTAAAAGGTTCTTTGGCTGTCCCAATAGCAGAATGCTTTTGAAGAACCCTTTTTTGGTTGTAAGTAGAATACTTTTGGTTCCAGGTAGAACCATTTTGGGTTCCATGTAAAACCATTTCTACAGAGGGTTCTACTTGGAAGAAAAAAGGATTCTCCTATGGTGACAACCGAAGAGGCCTTTTGGAACCCTGTTTTTCTAAGTCTGTATGTAGTATGACTCATTATGTACACATAGTTTAATACAAAGGTAAAGATATAATCATTTCATCAGATCATTAAAATGTATCATTACATGACACAAGTGCTGCAGGTTCAGTTTCATGAACACTGAGTTATATACAGCTCTATCAACAAAAATACAAATTAGGGTATTAGGGTATTAGGGTCAAGTGCCGTGAACATAATCCATAGCAAGAGCTTCATGAATAGACTTCATCAAAATCATCATCAACACCACCACAAGTGAACCTGGCGGCCTCCAAAATGGCACCCTAATTCCCTACTACATAGTGCACTACTTTTAACAAGACACATATGGGGCCCTGGTCGAAAGTAGTGCACTACATAGGGAATAGGGTTCCATTTGGGAGTCAGACCCTATCTACGTGTGTCTCATGGCAGCGTGGTAGATAATCAGCCTCAGGGTGACCAGGACCTCTGACCCCACCAGGACCTCTGACCCCACCAGAGACGGGAACCCCACCAGGACCTCTGACCCCACCAGAGACAGGAACCCCACCAGGACCTCTGACCCCAACAGGACCTCTGACCCCACCAGAGACAGGAACCCCACCAGGACCTCTGACCCCACCAGGACCTCTGGTGGGGTCAGGACCTCTGACCCCACCCAGATAATGGTAAGAAAGATAGCAAACAAAATATTTAATAGTTTAATATAACTTCAATACAACATTTAAAACATAAAAACATTACTACATAAAACCATTAAATACAGCTGGAATGTAGTTAGAATTCTCCAAACAACCAGAAAGTTGGATCAGTACATTTAGATATATAGATACTTCACTTTGCTTTTGCAATACCCATATAGTTGTTTAAGGTCATACCAAGGCAGAGTGCAGTATCAGTATGTTTAAGGGGTCATAGGTCAGATCGGTGGTCATATGTATAAAATATTACTTTATAATAAGATAATGCATCAGGGCATTATCACTTATCTACCTACATGTACACCATATTTGGCTGGACAGCAAAACACTTAAAAGCACATTTTCCTCAGTTTTACTGGTTATACTGGTAACAAAGGAACTTACAAATACCCTGATTTTAGAATAAGGATGGTACATTAATACAATTAATTATTTCCACGTGTCATAATAAACATCATGTGTTTTAATAATAATAATATATCATAATAATGTTTTGAACCTCATACAACTGCCTACACTGCCACCCAAAGGGTTGCACTTGAAAACAATAACACATGTCAAAACAGAGCAATAACTTTTGTTTAATCTTTAGTCTCATTTTTTAAACATGGTCCATAAATCATTTGATTTTGAATTTTAGGAACCCTTTAAGTATAATTATTTTTAAATGATTTTATAAAAATTGGTTTTGGCCTCATGGGCTATAGAAACTATAGCCCATAGAAATGCATTGAATAACACATTCATAAATGTTAAAAAAGACAGTCCAAAATAAATCATAAGGAAAAATTTTTGAAGTGTGTGGACACCCCTTCAAATGTGTGGATTCGGCAATTTGAGCCACACCTGTTGCTGACAGGTGTATAAAATCGAACACACAGCCATGCAATCTCCATAGACAAACACTGGCAGTAGAATGGCCTTACTGAAGAGGTCAGTGACTTTCAACGTGGGACCGTCATAGGATGCCACCTTTTCAACAAGTCACATCATCAAATTTCTGCCCTGCTAGAACTGCCCCGGTCAACTGTAAGTGCTGTTATGTGAAGTGGAAACGGGGGACCAGTACGGAAAAAATAATAATAATAAATGAAATGTATGCATTCACTACTGTAAGTCGCTCTGGATAAGAGCGTCTGCTAAGTGACTAAAATGTAAATGTAATGAAACATTTAAGAGCAACAACGGCCCAGCTGCGAAGTGGTAGGCCACACAAGCTCACAGAACAGAACTGCCGAGTGCTGAAGCACGTACCGCGTAAAAATCGTCTGTCCTCAGTTGCAACACTCACAACCGAGTTCCAAATTGCCTCTGGAAGCAACATCAGCACAATAACTGTTCGTCGGGAGCTTCATGAAATGGGTTTCCATGGCCGAGCAGCTGCAAACAAGCCTAAGATCACCATGCCCAATGCCAAGTGTTCGGCTGGAGTGGTGTTAAGCTCGTCGCCATTGGACTCTGGAGCAGTGGAAACGCGCTTTCTGAAGTGATGAATCACGCTTCACCATCTGGCAGTCCAATGGACAAATCTGGGTTTAGCGGATGCCAGGAGAACGCTACCTGCCCAAATGCATAGTGCCAACTGTAAAGTTTGGTGGAGGAGGACTAATGGTCTGGGGCTGTTTTTCATGGTTCGGGCCCCTTAGTTCCAGTGAAGGGAAATGTTAAAGCTACAGCAAAGGCACTTTCCTGTTTCAGCATGACAATGCCCCCGTGCACAAAGCGAGGTCCGTACAGAAATGGTTTGTCGAGATCGGCGTGGAAGAACTTGACTGGCCTGCACAGAGCCCTGACCTCAACCCCATCGAACACCTTTGGGATGAATTGAATTGGAACGCCGACTGCGAGACAGGCCTAATCGCCCAACATCAGTGCCCGACCTCACTAATGCTCTTGTGGCTGAATGGAAGCAAGTCCCCGCAGCAATGTTCCAACATCTAGTGGAAAGCCTTCCCAGAAGAGTGGAGGCTGTTATAGCAGCAATGTTCCAACATCTAGTGGAAAGCCTTCCCAGAAGAGTGGAGGCTGTTATAGCAACAAAGGGGGGGTGACCAACTCTATATTAATGACAATGGTTTTGGAATGAGATGTTCAACGAGCAGGTGTCCACATACTATTGGTCATGGGCATTAAGAAAGTGCTGTTTCCAATAAAATAAGAATGTTGGAAATATAGTATGTGTCCCAAATGGCACCCTATTCTCTTTAGGGCTATGATCTAAAGTAGTGCACTGTATAGGGCATAGGGTACCATAGGGCTCTGGTCTACAGAAGTGCACTGTATAGGGCATAGGGTACCATAGGGCTCTGGTCTAAAGTAGTGCACTGTATAGGGCACCATAGGGCTCTGGTCTAAAGTAGTGCACTATATACAGTGAGGGGAAAAAAGTATTTGATCCCCTGCTGATTTTGTACGTTTGCCCACTGACAAAGAAATGATCAGTCTATAATTTTAATGGTAGGTTTATTTGAACAGTGAGGGACAGAATAACAACAAAAAAATCCAGAAAAACGCATGTCTAAAATGTTAGAAAATGATTTGCATTTTAATGAGGGAAATAAGTATTTGACCCATCTGCAAAATATGACTTAGTACTTGGTGGCAAAACCCTTGTTGGCAATCACAGAGGTCAGACGTTTCTTGTAGCTGGCCACCAGGTTTGCACACATCTCAGGAGGGATTTTGTCCCACTCCTCTTTGCAGATCTTCTCCAAGTCATTAAGGTTTCGAGGCTGACGTTTGGCAACTCGAACCTTCAGCTCCCTCCACAGATTTTCTATGGGATTAAGGTCTGGAGACTGGCTAGGCCACTCCAGGACCTTAAAGTGCTTCTTCTTGAGCCACTCCTTTGTTGCCTTGGCCGTGTGTTTTGGGTCATTGTCATGCTGGAATACCCATCCACGACCCATTTTCAATGCCCTGGCTGAGGGAAGGAGGTTCTCACCTAAGATTTGACGGTACATGGCCCCGTCCATCATCCCTTTGATGCGGTGAAGTTGTCCTGTCCCCTTAGCAGAAAAACACCCCCAAAGCATAATGTTTTCACCTCCATGTTTGACGGTGGGGATGGTGTTCTTGGGGTCATAGGCAGCATTCCTCCTCCTCCAAACACGGTGAGTTGAGTTGATGCCAAAGAGCTCCATTTTGATCTCATCTGACCACAACACTTTCACCCAGTTGACCTCTGAATCATTTAGATGTTCATTGGCAAACTTCAGACGGGCATGTATATGTGCTTTCTTGAGCAGGGGGACCTTGCGGGCGCTGCAGGATTTCAGTCCTTCACGGCGTAGTGTGTTAACAATTGTTTTCTTGGTGACTATGGTCCCAGCTGCCTTGAGATCATTGACAAGATCCTCCCGTGTAGTTTTGGACTGATTCCTCACCGTTCTCATGATCATTGCAACTCCACGAGGTGAGATCTTGCATGGAGCCCCAGGCCGAGGGAGATTGACAGTTCTTTTGTGTTTCTTCCATTTGCGAATAATCACACCAACTGTTGTCACCTTCTCACCAAGCTGCTTGGCGATGGTCTTGTAGCCCATTCCAGTCTTGTGTAGGTCTACAATCTTGTCCCTGACATCCTTGGAGAGCTCTTTGGTCTTGGCCATGGTGGAGAGTTTGGAATCTGATTGATTGATTGCTTCTGTGGACAGGTGTCTTTTTTACAGGTAACAAGCTGCGGTTAGGAGCACTCCCTTTAAGAGTGTGCTCCTAATCTCAGTTCGTTACCTGTATAAAAGACACCTGGGAGTGTGCCCCTGGCTATCTGTAAATGATGTCTGAGTGTTGGAGTGTTCCCTGGCTGTTTGTAAATTATGTCTGAGTGTTGGAGTGTACCCCTGGCTGTCTGTAAATGATGTCTGAGTGTTGGAGTGTTCCCCTGGTGGTCTGTAAATGATGTCTGAGTGTTGGAGTGTTGGAGTGTTCCCCTGGCTATCTGTAAATGATGTCTGAGTGTTGGAGTGTTCCCCTGGCTATCCGTAAATTTAAAAAAGCATGAACATTGTGGCGTCTGATTGGCTTAATATAAGGAATTAGAAATTATTCCTACTTTTACTTTTGATAGTTAAGTACATTTTTGTCATTACATTTACTTTTGATACTTAAGTATATTTAAAACCAAATACCTTTAGACTTTTACTCAAGTAGGATTTTACTGGGTGATTTTCACTTTTACTCGAGTCATTTTCTATTAAGGTATCTTTACTTTTACTCAAGTATGACAATTGGGTACTTTTTCCACCACTGTCGACAGGTTAAGAGTCTCACTTGTGGTGGCAGGTCATGTGATCATGTGATTATGACGAGTCAGGACCAGGACCAGTGGATCTTTTTCCACTTTGTGTCCTTGGTTAGGTGTGTGTGTGTGTGTGTGTGTGTGTGTGTGTGTGTGTGTGTGTGTGTGTGTGTGTGTGTGTGTGTGTGTGTTAGACTTGCTTTGCCAGTCTCAGATCATTTTGCTTTGGCTGTTGAGATTACATCATACATTAAGCCAGATATAAGATGAATTGTTTCCCAGACCAAATCTTTCAAATCAGAGTCATTATTTCATGGACCAAATCACAAAAGTTTATGTTTCCCAAACCAAATCACTAACATTCTGCCCCTGAACAAGGCAGTTAACCCACTGTTCCCCGGTAGGCCGTCATTGTAAATAAGAATTTGTTCTTAACTGACTTGCCTAGTTAAATAAAGGTTAAAAATTAAATAAACATTGTAAATATATCCCTGTTCTTGTCTAACTCCACACACGTATGTGGTGCCCCATCCAGGTCAGCAGTTCCTATTAAATTAATTCTATATGTAATTCTATCCTCCATACTGGCTATGGTTTAGGTCTTCTGCATTTAACCCAACCCCTCTGAATCAGAGAGGTGGGGGGGGGGCTGCCTTAATCGGCATACAAGTCTTCGGCACCCAGGGAATGAACTGCCTTGTTCCAGGACAGAACGACAGATTTTTACCTTTTCAGCTCGGGGATTCGATCCAGCAACCTTTCGGTTACTAGCCCAACGCTCTATCCACTAGGCTACCTGGCACCCCGTTTAGCAATAGTAGTGATTTCCCCTGTCCTGTTCATAGTGTTGTAATTTTGTCTTGTATGTTGTTTAAATCAATATAAAAATACATTATCATAGAACTGCATTGTGGAGCAGAGAGCCCTGAACACAACCAATCATTTTAGGTGTGTCCTGAACACAACCAACCCTCTCACGTGTGTCCTGAACACAACCAACCCTCTCACGTGTGTCCTGAACACAACCAACCCTCTCACGTGTGTCCTGAACACAACCAACCCTCTCACGTGTGTCCTGAACACAACAAAACCTCTCACGTGTGTCCCGAACACAACCAACCCTCTCACGTGTGTCCTGAACACAACCAACCCTCTCACGTGTGTCCTGAACACAACAAAACCTCTCACGTGTGTCCTGAACACAACCAACCCTCTCACATGTGTCCTGAACACAACCAAACCTCTCACGTGTGTCCTGAACACAACAAAACCTCTCACGTGTGTCCCGAACACAACCAACCCTCTCACGTGTGCCCTGAACACAACCAACCCTCTCACGTGTGTCCTGAACACAACAAAACCTCTCAGCTGCGTTGCAAGAAGGACCAACAGCTGCTGCGTCTGGTGTGTAACAACAGCAGAGACCACGAGGACACCATTTTTCAACCTCTGGTCGAAGCCAGGGAGGACCTTCAGGACGTAGCCTCGACTCTTGACGGTGCTGAGAGGAGACATCTCCAAGGTGGAGAACCTCAGAGAGACAGCAAAAAGAAGCCTCCACCCTGAAGGATGAGAAAGAAGGGTCAGGTCAGGTCAGCTCCTGGTACATATGAGGCTAGATGAGATCAGCTCCTGGTACGTATGAGGCTAGATGAGATCAGCTCCTGGTACGTATGAGGCTAGATGAGATCAGTTCCTGGTACGTATGAGGCTAGATGAGATCAGCTCCTGGTACGTATGAGGCTAGATGAGATCAGCTCCTGGTACGTATGAAGCTAGATGAGATCAGCTCCTGGTACGTAATGAAGCTAGATGAGATATAGACCAAACACACTTGTAAGACCAGCACATTTCAGTGTTCCTCAGTAAAGCAGCTATCAGCAAAATCCGTGCTAGTAAGAAAAGACAAGTGGTGGAGAACAAATGATATAAAACAGTAAAAAAAAAATGTTTTACATGCAAGTACACTGTCCATGCCTTTCCCTAACCCTTACCATAACCTCACTGAAACTATACCTAACCTTGACCTGCCTTTTCCCTTACTTTCTAAACCTTAACCCTTCATTTAGACCACTGACTAACCATAATTTTACGACCTGATGGTTCAATTTACAATCTTATCATTATCATTCCAGGTTTGAAGAGCTCCGTGAGCAAATGAGGCAGAGGGAGGAGAAGCTGAAGAAGGGGTAGGAGGGAGGGAGGTCTGGGGGGCATGGAGAACCTGAAGGCAGAGGGAGGAGAAGCTGAAGAAGGGGTAGGAGGGAGGGAGGTCTGGGGGGCATGGAGAACCTGAAGGCAGAGGGAGGAGAAGCTGAAGAAGGGGTAGGAGGGAGGGAGGTCTGGGGGGCATGGAGAACCTGAAGGCAGAGGGAGGAGAAGCTGAAGAAGGGGTAGGAGGGAGGGAGGTCTGGGGGGCATGGAGAACCTGAAGGCAGAGGGAGGAGAAGCTGAAGAAGGGGTAGACGGGGGGTGTGGGGGGCATGGAGAACCTGAAGGCAGAGGGAGGAGAAGCTGAAGAAGGGGTAGGAGGGAGGGAGGTCTGGGGGGCATGGAGAACCTGAAGGCAGAGGGAGGAGAAGCTGAAGAAGGGGTAGGAGGGAGGGAGGTCTGGGGGGCATGGAGAACCTGAAGGCAGAGGGAGGAGAAGCTGAAGAAGGGGTAGACGGGGGGTGTGGGGGGCATGGAGAACCTGAAGGCAGAGGGAGGAGAAGCTGAAGAAGGGGTAGGAGGGAGGGAGGTCTGGGGGGCATGGAGAACCTGAAGGCAGAGGGAGGAGAAGCTGAAGAAGGGGTAGGAGGGGGGTCTGGGGGGCATGGAGAACCTGAAGTCAGAGGGAGGAGAAGCTGAAGAAGGGGTAGGAGGGAGGGAGGTCTGGGGGGCATGGAGAACCTGAAGGCAGAGGGAGGAGAAGCTGAAGAAGGGGTAGGAGGGGGGTCTGGGGGGCATGGAGAACCTGAAGTCAGAGGGAGGAGAAGCTGAAGAAGGGGTAGGAGGGAGGGAGGTCTGGGGGGCATGGAGAACCTGAAGGCAGAGGGAGGAGAAGCTGAAGAAGGGGTAGGAGGGAGGGAGGTCTGGGGGGCATGGAGAATGCTTTCCAGGGTTGGGGTCAATTACATTTCAATTTATAAAGTAAACCTAACTCCAATTCAAATTTTCCCAATTTAAAAAACATTAGAGAATTTGTGTACTTCCTGAATTGACCCCAATCCTGATGCTTTCATTTGGACTGATATCAAATCAACCAACCAGGGAGACTGTGCTGCAGTACGCTGTAGACATCATCACGAGAAGTGTGGATGGAAAACCACCCAGAGGGGACGACTTGCCCTCTCCCTCCAGGAGTTTCCCTCACCTGAAGCTGCAGAAGCGTGGGTTGC
The DNA here is from genome assembly GCF_901001165.1 of Salmo trutta. Classification (NCBI taxonomy): domain Eukaryota; kingdom Metazoa; phylum Chordata; class Actinopteri; order Salmoniformes; family Salmonidae; genus Salmo; species Salmo trutta. The sequence continues at coordinate 89,301,126 of NC_042968.1, read as the reverse complement.
TGTTCAGGAAACCTGGGTGGTCTTGAGGCCCACATCAGGCTAGCACGCAGCATAATCACCCTCCCTGCACTCTGTGAACCTCCTCTCTTTGGGAATGTGTTCGATGGTGTCCGTCTGTTTTTCATGGCGGTGGATGAGAAACAAAACAGATAAAATAACATACGACAATAAAAACACTTAATTGTACTTTTTACTAACTAGAGGCCAGTTCCCATAGCAACTGATCCCACATGTTAAGCCTGCACCCTATTTCCTGCATACTGCTTTACTTTGTAAACTGTCTCCAGAGGATTGAGGAAGTTGCAGTGTGTAGGAGTGACAAAAACAACACAATGTGAGTGTATACATTACATAAAGAAACCACAGAAAGTTCCGTTGTATGGACAACTTTATTAATACGACAGAGACAGACAGGGGCTGACTGGGTGGATGTGACAATGGGGTCTGCATCTCAAATGGCACAGGTTTCCTATCTAGTGCACAACATTTGACCAGGGACCTTTCAGTTGACTGAGAACACGTTCTCATTTACAGCAACAACCTGGGGAATAGTTACAGGGGAGAGGAGGGGAGGATGAATGAGCCAATTGGAAGCTGGGGATGATTAGGTGGCCGTGATGGTATGAGGGACAGCTTGGGAATTTAACCAGAACACCAGGATTAACACCCCTACTCTTATGATAAATGCCATGGGATCTTTAGTGACCACAGTCAGAACACCTGTTTAAACGTCACATCACAGGGCAATGTCTCCAATCACTGGCCTCGGGTATTGGCATATATATTTTATTAGACCAGAGGAAAGAGTGCCTCCTACTGGCCTTCCAACACCACTTCCAGCAGCATCTGGTCTCTCCAGGGACCGACCAGGACCAACCCTGCTTAGCTTCAGAGGTAAGCCAGCAGTGGGATGCAGGGTGGTATGCTCACTGCCCTATAGCCTCTGGTCAGAAGTAGTGGACTATACAGGGTGCCATTTGGGACATAGACCAAGTCTCTAACGCAGCGTTATCCAGACTAAAAACACATCTGATCACAGCAGGAGGTGCCAGCCAGGTGTCAAATGGAACGAACACTAAAACTTTATTGATTTATAATAAACATTCAACATTCCGACACAGTTTTCTGAAATTTCTCCCAGAGGGTTTAAAAAAACAAAACGACAACAAGGCGTGAATATACAATGCTGTAAACAAACCAATTGACTTTTTTTGTTGTTAAAAAACTACAAAGGAAAAATTACATGATTGACTTCACAAAAGAGTAAAATTGTAAATGTGTGGGAAATCTAATGTCAGGGTTTCAGGTGAAAGTCAGGGTTTCAGGTGAAAGTCAGGGTTTCAGGTGAAAGTCAGGGTTTCAGGTGAAAGTCAGGGTTTCAGGTGAAAGTCAGGGTTTCAGGTGAAGTCAGGGTTTCAGGTGAAAGTCAGGGTTTCAGGTGAAAGTCAGGGTTTCATTTCAGGTGAAAGTCAGGGTTTCAGGTGAAAGTCAGGGTTTCAGGTGAAAGTCAGGGTTTCAGGTGAAAGTCAGGGTTTCAGGTGAAAGTCAGGGTTTCAGGTGAAAGTCAGGGTTTCAGGTGAAAGTCAGGGTTTCAGGTGAAAGTCAGGGTTTCAGGTGAAAGTCAGGGTTTCAGGTGAAAGTCAGGGTTTCAGGTGAAAGTCAGGGTTTCAGGTGAAAGTCAGGGTTTCAGGTGAAAGTCAGGGTTTCAGGTGAAAGTCAGGGTTGCAAGGTGGTCAGGGTTCAGGTGAAAGTCAGGGTTTCAGGTGAAAGTCAGGGTTTCAGGTGAAAGTCAGGGTTTCAGTTGAAGTCAGGGTTTCAGTTGAAGTCAGGGTTTCAGTTGAAGTCAGGGTTTCAGTTGAAGTCAGGGTTTCAGTTGAAGTCAGGGTTCAGTTGAAGTCAGGGTTTCAGTTGAAGTCAGGGTTTCAGTTGAAGTCAGGGTTTCAGTTGAAGTCAGGGCTTCAGTTGAAGTGGACACAGAGGGGAACATGACAAAAAGATAGTATTGCTGAAAGGCCTTGTTTAAAAACTTATTTCATTTTGACGGTAAAACAAGTAGCGCACTTTCAGATCCGGGGCCAAAATAACACCCTATTCCCTATACAGTGCACTATTGTTGACCAGAGACCAAAGTAGAGCACTATAAATAGGGAATAGGGTACCATTTGGAACAGACAGGAGCTAAAAGCTATACAACAGCACCCAGTCAGTCAATCAACAAAACAACCATAACACAGACATGAAAGATACTATTTACAACTCATGGGATCTTCATCAGTTGAGATCGCTCTCTCTCTCTCTCTCGAACAGATGTGGCGAACAATATCACAATGCATCACAAAAACAACTTACGGTTAATGATACTGATGTTATAAGAGAGTGTGTGTGTGTGTGTGCGTGCGTGTGTGTGCGTGTGTGTAACGGTAGGAGCGTCAGCGTATGAAAAGTTCAGAAAAGTCTAATCTCCATCCCTCCCATCTTCCACTCTCTCCATCTATCCTTCGCTCCCTCTCTCCTTTAGAGAAGGCAAGACAAGTGTCCAAGGATCAACTCCACCTCTCTCTCTCTCTCCTTCCCTTTTTTTTCTTGTCCTCCGTTCATCTTTTTCTTCCTCCGGTCTTCCGTCGACCCTGTGGAACCAGAGAGTCAGTCAGTCTGATGTTTAACCAATCAACAGTCAGTCTGATGTTTAACCAACTAATACTCAACATACACTATATATACACACACAGAAGTATGTGGGTAGACACCCCTTCAAATTAGTGGATTTGGCTATTTCAGCCCGTTGCTGACAGGTGTATAAAATTGAGCACACAGTCATGCAATCTCCATAGACAAACATTGGCGGTAGAATGGACCGTACTGAAGAGCTCAGTGACTTTCAACGTCGCACCGTCATAGGATGCCACCTTTCCAACAAGTCAGTTCATCAAATTTCTGCCCTGACTCAACTCCAAGTGCTGTTATTGTGAAGTGGAAAAATCTAGGAGCAACAACGGCTCAGCCGCGAAGTGGTAGGCCACACAAGCTCGCAGAACGGGACCGCTGAGTACTGAAGCGTGTAAAAATAGTCTGTCCGCGGTTGCAACACTCACTACTGAGTTCCAAACTACCTCTGGAAGCAACGTCAGCACAAGAACTGTTCGTCAGGAGATTCATGAAATGGGTTTCCATGGCCGAGCAGCAGAACACAAGGTTAAGATGCCAAGTTAAAGATTTTATTTTAAAAAAACAACTGATGATGCAATAATAAAAATACATGGGTGGAGGAGATTAATCATGAACCCAGATTAAGAATCTTTTGATTAAGGGTGAATTCATGTGTGAGAGATATATTATGTATAACCTAACTAAAAGCAAGAGATCACTATTGTCCCTGAGTATCAAAACAGGTCGGTATTGTGGTGAAATGGAAGAGGAAGGACTAACTATTGGTGAGGTGGAAGAGGAAGGACTAACTATTGGTGAGGTGGAAGAGGAAGGACTAACTATTGGTGAGGTGGAAGAGGAAGGACTAACTATTGGTGAGGTGGAAGAGGAAGGACTAACTATTGGTGAGGTGGAAGAGGAAGGACTAACTATTGGTGAGGTGGAAGAGGAAGGACTAACTATTGGTGAAGTGGAAGAGGAAGGACTAACTATTGGTGAGGTGGAAGAGGAAGGACTAACTATTGGTGAGGTGGAAGAGGAAGGACTAACTATTGTGACCGCGAAGAAATAAAGAGAACAAAACATTTTATCCTCTATTGCCCTTTTTACCACGACATGCGCTTGTCCTTATTCCAGAAAGACCACCAGATATACCCTGGTATTATGTAGCCATGAGGAGACAGACCACCAGATATACCCTGGTATTATGTAGTCATGAGGAGACAGACCACCAGATATACCCTGGTATTATGTAGTCATGAGGAGACAGACCACCAGATATACCCTGGTATTATGTAGTCATGAGGAGACAGACCACCAGATATACCCTGGTATTATGTAGTCATGAGGAGACAGACCACCAGATATACCCTGGTATTATGTAGCCATGAGGAGACAGACCACCAGATATACCCTGGTATTATGTAGCCATGAGGAGACAGACCACCAGATATACCCTGGTATTATGTAGCCATGAGGAGACAGACCACCAGATATACCCTGGTATTATGTAGCCATGAGGAGACAGACCACCAGATATACCCTGGTATTATGTAGTCATGAGGAGACAGACCACCAGATATACCCTGGTATTATGTAGTCATGAGGAGACAGACCACCAGATATACCCTGGTATTATGTAGCCATGAGGAGACAGACCACCAGATATACCCTGGTATTATGTAGCCATGAGGAGACAGACCACCAGATATACCCTGGTATTATGTAGTCATGAGGAGACAGACCACCAGATATACCCTGGTATTATGTAGCCATGAGGAGACAGACCACCAGATATACCCTGGTATTATGTAGCCATGAGGAGACAGACCACCAGATATACCCTGGTATTATGTAGTCATGAGGAGACAGACCACCAGATATACCCTGGTATTATGTAGCCATGAGGAGACAGACCACCAGATATACCCTGGTATTATGTAGCCATGAGGAGACAGACCACCAGATATACCCTGGTATTATGTAGTCATGAGGAGACAGACCACCAGATATACCCTGGTATTATGTAGCTGAGGAGACAGACCACCAGATATACCCTGGTATTATGTAGCCATGAGGAGACAGACCACCAAATATACCCTGGTATTATGTAGCTGAGGAGACAGACCACCATATATACCCTGGTATTATGTAGTCATGAGGAGACAGACCACCAGATATACCCTGGTATTATGTAGCCATGAGGAGACAGACCACCAGATATACCCTGGTATTATGTAGCCATGAGGAGACAGACCACCAGATATACCCTGGTATTAAGTAGCCATGAGGAGACAGACCACCAGATATACCCTGGTATTATGTAGTCATGAGGAGACAGACCACCAGATATACCCTGGTATTATGTAGCCATGAGGAGACAGACCACCAGATATACCCTGGTATTGTGTAGTCATGAGGAGACAGACCACCAAATATACCCTGGTATTATGTAGCCATGAGGAGACAGACCACCAGATATACCCTGGTATTGTGTAGTCATGAGGAGACAGACCACCAGATATACCCTGGTATTATGTAGCCATGAGGAGACAGACCACCAGATATACCCTGGTATTATGTAGCCATGAGGAGACAGACCACCAGATATACCCTGGTATTATGTAGCCATGAGGAGACAGACCACCAGATATACCCTGGTATTATGTAGCTGAGGAGACAGACCACCAGATATACCCTGGTATTATGTAGTCATGAGGAGACAGACCACCAGATATACCCTGGTATTATGTAGTCATGAGGAGACAGACCACCAGATATACCCTGGTATTATGTAGCTGAGGAGACAGACCACCAGATATACCCTGGTATTATGTAGCCATGAGGAGACAGACCACCAGATATACCCTGGTATTATGTAGCCATGAGGAGACAGACCACCAGATATACCCTGGTATTGTGTAGTCATGAGGAGACAGACCACCAGATATACCCTGGTATTATGTAGCCATGAGGAGACAGACCACCAGATATACCCTGGTATTATGTAGTCATGAGGAGACAGACCACCAGATATACCCTGGTATTATGTAGCCATGAGGAGACAGACCACCAGATATACCCTGGTATTATGTAGCCATGAGGAGACAGACCACCAGATATACCCTGGTATTATGTAGCTGAGGAGACAGACCACCAGATATACCCTGGTATTATGTAGTCATGAGGAGACAGACCACCAGATATACCCTGGTATTATGTAGTCATGAGGAGACAGACCACCAGATATACCCTGGTATTATGTAGCTGAGGAGACAGACCACCAGATATACCCTGGTATTATGTAGCTGAGGAGACAGACCACCAGATATACCCTGGTATTATGTAGTCATGAGGAGACAGACCACCAGATATACCCTGGTATTATGTAGTCATGAGGAGACAGACCACCAGATATACCCTGGTATTATGTAGCCATGAGGAGACAGACCACCAGATATACCCTGGTATTATGTAGCCATGAGGAGACAGACCACCAGATATACCCTGGTATTATGTAGCCATGAGGAGACAGACCACCAGATATACCCTGGTATTATGTAGCCATGAGGAGACAGACCACCAGATATACCCTGGTATTATGTAGTCATGAGGAGACAGACCACCAGATATACCCTGGTATTATGTAGTCATGAGGAGACAGACCACCAGATATACCCTGGTATTATGTAGCCATGAGGAGACAGACCACCAGATATACCCTGGTATTATGTAGCCATGAGGAGACAGACCACCAGATATACCCTGGTATTATGTAGTCATGAGGAGACAGACCACCAGATATACCCTGGTATTATGTAGCCATGAGGAGACAGACCACCAGATATACCCTGGTATTATGTAGCCATGAGGAGACAGACCACCAGATATACCCTGGTATTATGTAGTCATGAGGAGACAGACCACCAGATATACCCTGGTATTATGTAGCCATGAGGAGACAGACCACCAGATATACCCTGGTATTATGTAGCCATGAGGAGACAGACCACCAGATATACCCTGGTATTATGTAGTCATGAGGAGACAGACCACCAGATATACCCTGGTATTATGTAGCTGAGGAGACAGACCACCAGATATACCCTGGTATTATGTAGCCATGAGGAGACAGACCACCAAATATACCCTGGTATTATGTAGCTGAGGAGACAGACCACCATATATACCCTGGTATTATGTAGTCATGAGGAGACAGACCACCAGATATACCCTGGTATTATGTAGCCATGAGGAGACAGACCACCAGATATACCCTGGTATTATGTAGCCATGAGGAGACAGACCACCAGATATACCCTGGTATTAAGTAGCCATGAGGAGACAGACCACCAGATATACCCTGGTATTATGTAGTCATGAGGAGACAGACCACCAGATATACCCTGGTATTATGTAGCCATGAGGAGACAGACCACCAGATATACCCTGGTATTGTGTAGTCATGAGGAGACAGACCACCAAATATACCCTGGTATTATGTAGCCATGAGGAGACAGACCACCAGATATACCCTGGTATTGTGTAGTCATGAGGAGACAGACCACCAGATATACCCTGGTATTATGTAGCCATGAGGAGACAGACCACCAGATATACCCTGGTATTATGTAGCCATGAGGAGACAGACCACCAGATATACCCTGGTATTATGTAGCCATGAGGAGACAGACCACCAGATATACCCTGGTATTATGTAGCTGAGGAGACAGACCACCAGATATACCCTGGTATTATGTAGTCATGAGGAGACAGACCACCAGATATACCCTGGTATTATGTAGTCATGAGGAGACAGACCACCAGATATACCCTGGTATTATGTAGCTGAGGAGACAGACCACCAGATATACCCTGGTATTATGTAGCCATGAGGAGACAGACCACCAGATATACCCTGGTATTATGTAGCCATGAGGAGACAGACCACCAGATATACCCTGGTATTGTGTAGTCATGAGGAGACAGACCACCAGATATACCCTGGTATTATGTAGCCATGAGGAGACAGACCACCAGATATACCCTGGTATTATGTAGTCATGAGGAGACAGACCACCAGATATACCCTGGTATTATGTAGCCATGAGGAGACAGACCACCAGATATACCCTGGTATTATGTAGCCATGAGGAGACAGACCACCAGATATACCCTGGTATTATGTAGCTGAGGAGACAGACCACCAGATATACCCTGGTATTATGTAGTCATGAGGAGACAGACCACCAGATATACCCTGGTATTATGTAGTCATGAGGAGACAGACCACCAGATATACCCTGGTATTATGTAGCTGAGGAGACAGACCACCAGATATACCCTGGTATTATGTAGCTGAGGAGACAGACCACCAGATATACCCTGGTATTATGTAGTCATGAGGAGACAGACCACCAGATATACCCTGGTATTATGTAGTCATGAGGAGACAGACCACCAGATATACCCTGGTATTATGTAGTCATGAGGAGACAGACCACCAGATATACCCTGGTATTATGTAGCCATGAGGAGACAGACCACCAGATATACCCTGGTATTATGTAGCCATGAGGAGACAGACCACCAGATATACCCTGGTATTATGTAGTCATGAGGAGACAGACCACCATATATACCCTGGTATTATGTAGTCATGAGGAGACAGACCACCAGATATACCCTGGTATTATGTAGCCATGAGGAGACAGACCACCAGATATACCCTGGTATTATGTAGTCATGAGGAGACAGACCACCAGATATACCCTGGTATTATGTAGCTGAGGAGACAGACCACCAGATATACCCTGGTATTATGTAGCCATGAGGAGACAGACCACCAGATATACCCTGGTATTATGTGGCTGAGTGATGAGGAGACAGACCACCAGATATACCCTGGTATTATGTAGCCATGAGGAGACAGACCACCAGATATACCCTGGTATTATGTAGCCATGAGGAGACAGACCACCAGATATACCCTGGTATTATGTAGTCATGAGGAGACAGACCACCAGATATACCCTGGTATTATGTAGCCATGAGGAGACAGACCACCAGATATACCCTGGTATTATGTAGCTATGATTTACTATCTGTATTTACTATCTATATACAGGGCATTCAGAAAGTATTCAGACCCCTTCCCCCTTTCCACATTTTGTTATGTTACAGCTGTATTCTAAAATGGATTAAATAACACCCCATAATGACAAAGCAAAAACAAGTTTTTAGAAATGTTTGCAAATGCATTAATTATTGTTTGGATAACCTTATTCACTATTATGTATAGATTGTATTTAAATGTAATTACAACTCTTTATGCGGATTGCAGAAAACACCGGAAGAAGAATTATCACTGAATTATTGTAATGTTTGTTTGTTTGTTTGTTTGTTTGTTTGTTTGTTTGTAAGGGTGGCCAACTGGCAATTTGTCACGAGAAAAAAACTGCCATTCATAAAAAATAAGATGTATTTCATGCCAAGCGTTGGCTGGAGTGGTGTAAAGCTCGCCGGGGAGAAACCGTTTGAAGGCTCATATCACTTAGTTCCCTGCTTAGCAAGTTAATGTTTAGAGATAAGGAGGAGACTCCACCCGAAGTGGGGTATGAACACCACCATGCTGGAAGCCATGTCTTTTGTCTGAATTACAGCTGTGTCGACCCTTTGGTGAGAATTAAACTTGGTTAAAGCTTCTCTAGTGTCCGTGAGTTATTTACTCTGAAAAATGTTGAACCAAACCGTAGTGAAGAACAAACCACCAGTCAGTCTGACGTTTAACCAACTAACATTCAACATAGAACTAATAGCCAGACAACAAGGGTCAATTGCATTTAAATCCCAGTCAATTCAGAAAGTAAACCAAAATCAAATTCCACCTTTTGCTAAATTGAAAAGGATAGAAGAATATTGGAATTTCAGTGTACTTCCTGAATTGACCTCACCCTGACAGACAGACAGCTGGTCAGAACACACATCTGGTAAGATACCAAAAGGATTGAGTTTCTGCATATCCTATTGGGGGTTATAGGCTTTACGGTTAGGGGGTGAAAGGTTAAAGATGTGAGTTTCTGCATATCCTATTGGGGGTTATAGGGTTTACGGTTAGGGGGTGAAAGGTTAAAGATGTGAGTTTCTGCATATCCTATTGGGGGTTATAGGGTTTACGGTTAGGGGGTGAAAGGTTAAAGATGTGAGTTTCTGCATATCCTATTGGGGGTTATAGGGTTTACGGTTAGGGGTGAAAGGTTAAAGATGTGAGTTTCTGCATATCCTATTGGGGGTTATAGGGTTTACGGTTAGGGGGTGAAAGGTTAGAGGTCAGAGTAGAAGTCTCCTTTACTTTAGGAGTGGTCTGTTCTTCCTCCTTCTCCACTTCCTCCTGCTCCTCCTCTTCTTCCTCAGCCGGTGTCTCCATCTCATCAGACTCCTCTTTGGCTGCTGGTGGTGCTGCTGCTGCTGCCTTACCACGGCCACGCCTATAGGACAGGGAAGGAGGCTGGTTTAGACACACACACACACACAAAGGCTGCACACACTCATACACACGCAAACAAATGCAAAACATTCGTTTCACGTACACGTGGAATGTAACGTTTCACCAACACTTATCGGTCCCTGATTCAAATGTTTAAGATACAAGTGCATCGGTCCATGGACCCCAAACCGATCCAAAACTGAAAGTAAAAGACGCAAAACTAAACTTAAGCACGGGTAGCATAGAAATAGACCACAAAGAACAGATATCCCGCTTCTTAGACTTGCTTTCAATGAGAATGACAGATCTATAACTCACATTTCTATGTGAATTTGGTCAGGTCACCCCCAAAAAAAGTTACATATTGCCTCTTTAAACAATCAGTGTATATGGTCATTTTTAGATAAACTCTGTATAATGATATACTCTGTATATCATTTCACAGCGAGGACAGAAATCACTTTCTGAGGAGCACAGCAGACAAGATCACTTGAACAACTTTGAAGCGGTCATAAACCATCGGATTTTGAGATGGCGGTGAGATCTATATATATATATATATATATATATATATAGCATGGAAACATTCCGTGGGAATTAACGGGAATATATGGGAATTAATGGAAATATATGCAAATTAATATTAATACCATTTAAATGTAGATGTTTTTTTGCATTGGATATATTTACCATATCATATGGAGACAGAAAAATAAACCGTTTCATCAGTAGACAATTGCAAATTATTAAATCCTCCCAGTAGAAAAAAAATAATTATAATTTAGTTACAAACTGAACTTTAATTAAATCACTTGACTCTTCACATGGGATGATTTCACTGAACAACAAAAGGGAATATTGAATGATCCCCAATGATCCATCACATCTCCCAAAAACGTTTTCAACATACATCTGTAAAATGATAGTCTAAAAACTAAAGCTTTGGTTGTCTTCCTCTCAGGCTTCCTTCCATGTCTTCTCCCTGGATCTTCTCAATGTCCATCAGACTCTTGAGGCCTCACCTTCACTGACACTTTCCAACCTGGTTGAGAATGGCTCGTTGTCAGGCTCAAAAAGCCTTAAATTTGCCCGGATGGCCACCAATTTTTCAACCTTTGTATTGGTCAGCCGGTTGCGTGCTTTGGTGTGTGTGTGTTCCCAAACAAGGACCAGTTGCGCTCTGAGGCAGCTGATGGTGGGATTTGGAAGATGATGGAGGCAACAGGGGAGAGAGCCTCAGATCCACAAGGTGGCTGGTGAGATGTTGGCACGACTGCCATATTGCATCTCCATCCCAAAGCCCTTGCTTGGAAGTTTACTTCACCAGACTGCCAAGAACCCTGCCCTCATCCAGGCCAAGGTGGCGAGACACGGTAGTGATGACACCATAGGCCATGTTGATCTCTGTACCAGACAGGATGCTCTTGCCAGCATACTTGGGGTCCAACATGTACGCTGCGGTGTGTTTGGGCTTCAGGCAGAAGTCTTCATACTTTGATGTTTTTCAGAACTGCAGTTTCCTCTGCTTGGAGCAACAGTGAAGTGGGCAGGGCATTACGGATTTCTTCTCTTACCTCTGCAAGCAGAGTCTGAACATCAGACAGGATGTCTCCCTCAATCCGTGCAATTGCTACTGCTATAGGTTTCAGGAGTTTCAGGCTGCTTACCACTCTCTCCCAAAATACATCATCCAGGAGGATCCTCTTGATGGGGCTGTCCATATCAGCAGACTGCGATATGGCCATTTATTGGAGACTCCTTCCCCTCCAGGAGACTGTCAAACATGATGACAACACCACCCCAACGGGTGTTGCTGGGCAGCTTCAATGTGGTGCTCTTATTCTTCTCACTTTGCTTGGTGAGGTAGATCGCTGCTATATGATGAGTGCTGAGAGAACTTTATGCACTTGGCCAGATGATTCTGCATCAGACAGTGTAGTAGTGTGGGCTCAATAGCATCCCATTAGTGTGCAAGATCCTGAGAATCAGCTGTTCATGTGATGGAAGAATGCACAGTGCATGCAGAGGGTTGCAATTCCATTGAATTGGGGATAGTTTAACCAAAATATGCCACAAGACCTAGAATTGCCTTGTGTTTCCCACAAAAAAAGGTTCACTGTTATAAATTAACTTTTTAAAATTAATTTAAGCAAAATTCCAGGGCTCAACTTCCCATGGAAAATGACCGGAAAGTTTCCAACCCTTTGCAACCCTAGATCAGGTACACACCATAGACATAAATAATTTACTCACTCACACACACACACACACACACACACACACACACACACACACACACACACAGAGCTCATGAGCTCTATCAGCAGCAGATTTTAATTTAGAAAACTAATGTGTTAATGCAACAAATGTTAAAGCATCAAATCATTTCAAACTATAATGTATACTTCCTGTATAATATCCTATGTTTCTCGATACATATCGAATCGTCTTGTAAGGGAAAGGTCCACATCACTAATGCACGCACACACACACACACACACACACACTTACGCTGGTTGTTTCTTGGTGGGCTGTGCTGCTGCCTTGGCCGGCCGTCCTCTCTTCTTCACTGGGGTGGACTCAGCAGACTCACAACTGGGAAGGAAAACAACAGGATTTAGACATGATTGACAACAAATATAGATAAATGTGGGATTCTTTCAACACCACAGTTAATATCTCACTTTATTTGAATTTGAAATAATAAACAGATTAAAAAAAGAGCATAAATGTCTACAGGGCATTCAGAAAGTATTCAGACCCCTTGACTTTTTCCACATTTTGTTACGTTACAGCCTGATTCTAAAATTGATTAAATAAATTGTTTTCCTCAATCTACACATATATACCCTATAATGACAAAGCCAAAACATGTTTTGAGAAATGTTTGCAAACATATTAAAATAAAAAACAGAAATACTTTATTTATATAAGTATTCAGACCCTTTGCTATGAGACTCGAAATTGAGCTCAGGTTCATCCTGTTTCCATTGATCATCCTTGAGATGTTTCTACAACTTGATTGGAGTCCACCTGTGGTAAATTCAATTGATTGGACATGATTTGGAAAGGCACACACCTGTCTATGTAAGGTCCCACAGTTGACATGCCTTGGTTTTTGCTCAGACATGCACAGAGGTCAAAAGGAATTGTCCATAGAGATAGGTTTGTGTCGAGGCACAGATCTGGGGAAGGATACCAAAACATTTCTGCAGCATTGAAGGTCCCCAAGAACACAGTGGCCTCCATCATTCATAAATGGAAGAAGTTTGGAACCACCAAGACTCTTCCTAGAGCTGGCCGCCCGGCCAAACTCCGCAATCGGGGGAGGTCACTCTTCCTAGAGCTCCAGAGTTCTTCTGTGGAGATGGGAGAACCTTCCAGACGGACAACCATCTGTGCAGCACTCCACCAAATCAGGCCTTTATTGTAGAGTGGCCAGACGGAAGCCACTCAGTAAAAGGCACATGACAGCCCAAAAGGCACCTAAAGGACTCTCAGACCATGAGAAACAAGATTCTCTGGTCTGATGAAACCAAGATTGAACTCTTTGGCCTGAATGCCAAGTGTCACGTCTGGAGGAAACCTGGCACCATCGCTATGGTGAAGCATGGTGGTGGCAGCATCATGCTGTGTGGATGTTTTTCAGAGGCAGGGACTAGGAGACTAGTCAGGATCGAGGGAAAGATGAACGGAGCAAAGTACAGAGAGATCCTTGATGAAAACCTGCTCCAGAGCGCTCAGGATCTCAGACTGGGGTGAAGGTTCACCTTCCAACAGGACAACGACCCTAAGCACACAGCCAAGACAACGCAGGAGTGGCTTCGGGACAAGTCTCTGAATGTTCTTGAGTGGCCCAGCTAGAACCCGGATTTGAACCCGATCTAACATCTCAGGAGACCTGAAAATAACTGTGCAGTATCGCTCCCCATCCAACCTGACAGAGTTTGAGAGGATCTGCAGAGAAGAATGGGAGAAACTCCCCGAATACAGGTGTGCCAAGCTTCTAGCGTCATACCCAAGAAGACTCGAGGCTGTAATCGCTGCCAAAGGTGCTTCAACAAAGTACTGAGTAAAGGGTCTGAATACTTATGTAAATGTGATGTTTTTTTTGTTGTTGTGTCTTTAAAAAAAAAAATGTTTTAATACTTTTTGCTTTGTCATTATGGGGTATTGTGTGTAGATTAATGAGGGGGAAAAACGATTTAATCCATTTTAGAATAAGGCTGTAACATAACAAAATGTGGAAAAAGTCAAGGGGTCCGAATACTTTGCGAATATAAATGTATGACTGCATCACATATCAAGGAAAAAAACACCAAATGCACTCTGACCTCTGTGTTGATCTCCTTGCCGCCCGCGCTGGTCTTCCAACCTTAGTCTTCAGCTCCATATTCTCCTCCTCTTCCTCTTCCTCCTCTTCTTCCTCCTCTCCTCCCTCATCCTCTTCTTCAGGGGGAGGAGTTGCCTTCTTCCGGCCCCGCCCCCTCCCCTTAGCTGGCGTTTCCTGATTGGCTGCCGCAGCCTTCGTGGACCGCCCCCTACGCCCTTTTTTGGGCGGGCTGTTCTGCTCGTCTTCCGTCTGGGCGTCGCCGAGTCGGGACTCCTCTCCCCATTGGTCTTCGGGGTCAACTGCTGCTGCCTTCTTGCGGCCGCGCTTGGGTTTAGGAGAAGGGTTGTCGTCAAGGTTACTGGAGGCGGCGCCTCGTTTACGGCCCCGGGGTTTGTCACTGTCCTGTAAGAAGGCCGTATTGTCAATGAACTGCTATTTGACTAAGGAGACAGTAGTGTCGACTAAGTTGGATTTGACAGTTTGTTACTTTGAGGGTCACAGGTAACTGACTGATCGCTTGTTTGTTGGGATTACCCAAGAACAAATAGATATATTTCCAAGTGAAAATATACTTTCTCAGTAAATGAGTATTACTTGGTGGGATAGTTAAACGAGACGTTGGATTCCTTCCCCTGTAAGCAGTGTATGGATAAGATATGGATAGAAACCACTGTTTTGGTTTTATCCGGCCACTGTTTCCCAATGCTAACATTTTAGCATTTGTGATATAAAAACCAATGCAGCTCAATATCCCTGATATTAGCATTTTCACATTTCATGTACAAATCACGTTAAAGTAACTTCATTGAGCTACACAATACATTTCAGACACTTAAGGATCATTAGGAAAATACCTTTGTATCAGAGGGGTCTCCTTTCTTCATGATGTCTTCATTCTCACTGTGGTCCTCTGCACTGTCATGTCTGGGAGAGAGACAGGAGGACAGGTTACAGACACTCATGTCTGGGACAGAGAGACAGGTTAAAGACACAATGTCTGGGACAGAGAGACAGGAGGACGGGTTAGAGACACCGTCTGGGACAGAGACAGGAGGACAGGCTAGAGACACTCATGTCTGGGACAGAGACAGGAGGACAGGTTAGAGACACCGTCTGGGACAGAGAGACAGGAGGACAGGTTAGAGACACTAATGTCTGGGACAGAGACAGGAGGACAGGTTAGAGACACCGTCTGGGACAGAGAGACAGGAGGACAGGTTACAGACACTCATGTCTGGGACAGAGACAGGAGGACGGGTTAGAGACACTAATGTCTGGGACAGAGAGACAGGAGGACAGGTTAGAGACACTAATGTCTGGGACAGAGAGACAGGAGGACGGGTCAGATCTAGGGTAAGAGGTGTGTATACCTGGTCTTGGTGCGTTGAGGAGAGCTGGGGTTTGAGGTACTGTCCTCGTTGCTAGCCGTCTCCATGCGTGATGCTTTGCTCTGGATGGGTTTGCCTGCTGAGGCCAGGGGCTTGTTCACCGTTCCTAACACGTTAGCTGCTTTAGGCTGGGGGGAGGAGAGAGGGGGGATGTGTAGGGGTGAGGGAGGATAGGTAGGGGTGATGGAGGATGTGTAGGGGTGAGGGAGGATGTGTAGGGGTGAGGGAGGATGTGTAGGGGTGAGGGAGGATAGGTAGGGGTGAGGGAGGATAGGTAGGGGTGAGGGAGGATAGGTAGGGGTGAGGGAGGATAGGTAGGGGTGAGGGAGGATAGGTAGGGGTGAGGGAGGATGTGTAGGGGCACAGGGAGGATATGTAGGGGTGATGGAGGATAGGTAGGGGTGAGGGAGGATAGGTAGGGGTGAGGGAGGATGTGTAGGGGCACAGGGAAGAAGGGAAGAGAGGAAAGGTCAGGGGTCAGAACAGGGGAGTCAAACTCATTTTTCCCCGGGGGCTGCATTCACTTATATCTCCCCTCCAGAAATGTATTTTTTAATTTGGGTGATTATTAATTAGCCAGCTGGACACAGTGGAGACACTGCAGGAATGTAGGTCCATTATTTTTACACAGTTTCAACTTGGTTTTAGTCATTTTAAAGTATACTATATATCCAAAAGTATGTGGACACCCTTTCAAATTAGTGGATTCCGCTATTTCAGCCACACCCGTTGCTGACAGGTGTATAAACTCGAGCACACAGTCATGCAATCTCCATAGACAAACATTGGCAGTAGAATGGCCTCCGTGACTTTCAACGTGGCACCGTAATAGGATGCCACCTTTCCAACAAGTCAGTTCATCAAATTTCTGCCCTGCTAGAGCTGCCCAGGTCAACTGTCAGTGCTGTTACTATGGTGTGGAAACGTCTAGGAGCAACAACGGCTCAGCTGCGAAGTGGTAGGCCACACAAGCTCGCAGAACGGGACCGCAGAGTGCTGAAGCGTGTAAAAATCATCTGTCCTTGGATGCAACACTCACTACCGAGTTCAAAACTGCCTCAAAGCAACGTCAGCACAATAACTGTTCGTTGGGAGCTTCATGAAATGGGTTTCCATGGCTGAGCAGCCGAACACAAGCCTTAGATCATCATGCACAAAGCCAAGCGTCGGCTGGAGTGGTGTAAAGCTCACCGCTATTGGACTCTGGAGCAGTGGAAACGCATTCTCTGGAGTGATGAATCACACTTTGCCATCTGGCAGTACGATGGATGAATCTGGGTTTGGCAGATTCCAGGAGAACGCTACCTACCCAAATGCATAGTGCCAACTGTAAAGTTTGGTGGAGGAGGAATAATGGTCTGGAATGTTTTTCATGGTTCGGGTTAGACCCTTTAGTTCCAGTGAAGGGAAATGTTAAACCAACAGCATAAAATTACATTCTAGATAATTCTGTGCTTCCAACTTTGTGGCAACCGTTTGGGGAAGGCCCTTTCCTGTTTCAGCATGACAATGCCCCCGTGCACAAAGCGAGGTCCATACAGAAATGGTTTGTCGAGATCGGTGTGGAAGAACTTGACTGGCCTGCACAGAGCCCTGACCACAACCCCATGGAACACCTTTGGGATGAATTGGAATGCCGACTGTGAGCCAGGCCTAATCGCCCAACATCAGTGCCCGACCTCACTAATGCTCGTGGCTGAATGGAAGCAAGTCCCTGCAGCAATGTTCCATCATCTAGTGGAAAGCCTTCCCAGAAGAGTGGAGGCTGTTATAGCAGCAATGTTCCAACATCTAGTGGAAAGCCTTCCCAGAAGAGTGGAGGCTGTTATAGCAGCAATGTTCCAACATCTAGTGGAAAGCCTTCCCAGAAGAGTGGAGGCTGTTATAGCAGCAATGTTCCAACATCTAGTGGAAAGCCTTCCCAGAAGAGTGGAGGCTGTTATAGCAGCAATGTTCCAACATCTAGTGGAAAGCCTTCCCAGAAGAGTGGAGGCTCTTATAGCAGCAAAAGGGGGGACCAACTCCATATTAATGTCCATGATTTTGGAATGAGATGTTGAAGAGCAGGTGTCCACATACTTTTCATCATGTAGTGTATATAGATTGAGTAATAAAAGAACAAACTACCAACGGGCCGTATGTCTGACCCCCCTGGGTTAGAACCCATCTGGGTTAGACAATTTATCCCACTGTTTGGCAAGGGCTCCCTATCGCTGATTCTAACAACCAAAGTTGAGCAAATGAATAGCATGGGCAGTCATCCTACCGTTAAGGCCTGTCTGAATGAATACCATGGGCAGTCATCCTACCGTTAAGGCCTGTCTGAATGAATAGCATGGGCAGTCATCCTACCGTTAAGGCCTGTCTGAATGAATACCATGGGCAGTCACCCTACCGTTAAGGCCTGTCTGAATGAATACCATGGGCAGTCATCCTACCGTTAAGGCCTGTCTGAATGAATACCATGGGCAGTCACCCTACCGTTAAGGCCTGTCTGAATGAATAGCATGGGCAGTCATCCTACCGTTAAGGCCTGTCTGAATGAATACCATGGGCAGTCATCCTACCGTTAAGGCCTGTCTGAATGAATAGCATGGGCAGTCATCCTACCGTTAAGGCCTGTCTGAATGAATAGCATGGGCAGTCATCCTACCGTTAAGGCCTGTCTGAATGAAAACCATGGGCAGTCATCCTACCGTTAAGGCCTGTCTGAATGAATAGCATGGGCAGTCACCCTACCGTTAAGGCCTGTCTGAATGAATACCATGGGCAGTCACCCTACCGTTAAGGCCTGTCTGAATGAATAGCATGGGCAGTCATCCTACCGTTAAGGCCTGTCTGAATGAATACCATGGGCAGTCATCCTACCGTTAAGGCCTGTCTGAATGAATACCATGGGCAGTCATCCTACCGTTAAGGCCTGTCTGAATGAATAGCATGGGCAGTCATCCTACCGTTAAGGCCTGTCTGAATACCATGGGCAGTCATCCTACCGTTAAGGCCTGTCTGAATGAATAGCATGGGCAGTCATCCTACCGTTAAGGCCTGTCTGAATGAATACCATGGGCAGTCATCCTACCGTTAAAGCCTGTCTGAATGAATACCATGGGCAGTCATCCTACCGTTAAGGCCTGTCTGAATGAATACCATGGGCAGTCATCCTACCGTTAAGGCCTGTCTGAATGAATAGCATGGGCAGTCATCCTACCGTTAAGGCCTGTCTGAATGAATACCATGGGCAGTCACCCTACCGTTAAGGCCTGTCTGAATGAATACCATGGGCAGTCATCCTACCGTTAAGGCCTGTCTGAATGAATACCATGGGCAGTCATCCTACCGTTAAGGCCTGTCTGAATGAATACCATGGGCAGTCACCCTACCGTTAAGGCCTGTCTGAATGAATACCATGGGCAGTCATCCTACCGTTAAGGCCTGTCTGAATGAATACCATGGGCAGTCACCCTACCGTTAAGGCCTGTCTGAATGAATAGCATGGGCAGTCACCCTACCGTTAAGGCCTGTCTGAATGAATACCATGGGCAGTCATCCTACCGTTAAGGCCTGTCTGAATGAATAGCATGGGCAGTCATCCTACCGTTAAGGCCTGTCTGAATGAATACCATGGGCAGTCATCCTACCGTTAAGGCCTGTCTGAATGAATACCATGGGCAGTCATCCTACCGTTAAGGCCTGTCTGAATGAATACCATGGGCAGTCATCCTACCTTTCCAGGTGTAAAGAAGGACTTCATCTCTGGAGGGAGATAGTTCTTTGTGTTGCTGAAATTCTACAGAAGAGATGTTTAGTCAGATAGTTAATCCATTGAATGGTTTCAGATTAGAGCGAGCACACAAACACACACAAACACAGTAGAGGTCTTCACAGATCTTCCCGACCAGGATTACCCGACCCGGGATGTTGTCGTTGATCCCGGGTCGGATCCTGATCAGTGGGCCACGGACTTCGGATCTGTGTGAAAATATGTGCAATACCGACCAGATCCTAAATTATGTTTGAATAATTTAAATCTTAAAACAGCATTGGCCTCAACCCAAATTTCACACATTCAATGTTTATTCTCTTAAATTATTGTCAGAGGGTCTCCTTTCATCAAACTAAATGTGTCAAAGTATCATTTTGTGACAAAACGGAATGAAAACTAGCCACTGCACGTGACACCGGGTAAAACAGTGTATTAGTTGTGGGTGACTAGGAGGAGGTCTCCCCCAGTCTATATAAACAGGTCTCCCCCAGTCGATATAAACAGGTCTCCCCCAGTCTATATAAACAGGTCTCCCCCAGTCTATATAAACAGGTCTCCCCCAGTCTATATAAACAGGTCTCCCCCAGTCTATATAAACAGGTCTCCCCCAGTCGATATAAACAGGTCTCCCCCAGTCGATATAAACAGGTCTCCCCCAGTCGATATAAACAGGTCTCCCCCAGTCTATATAAACAGGTCTCCCCCAGTCTATATAAACAGGTCTCCCCCAGTCTATATAAACAGGTCTCCCCCAGTCGATATAAACAGGTCTCCCCCAGTCGATATAAACAGGTCTCCTCCAGTCTATATAAACAGGTCTCCCCCAGTCTATATAAACAGGTCTCCCCCAGTCGATATAAACAGGTCTCCCCCAGTCTATATAAACAGGTCTCCCCCAGTCTATATAAACAGGTCTCCCCCAGTCTATATAAACAGGTCTCCCCCAGTCGATATAAACAGGTCTCCCCCAGTCTATATAAACAGGTCTCCCCCAGTCTATATAAACAGGTCTCCCCCAGTCTATATAAAGTGACTTTCTGAAACATTAAGTCGTTCTTTGCTGATGTGAAGATGAAACTGAATGAAAGAGGAGAAACGGGCAGGTCAGTTGTCTGTACGGGCCTCATTTATACACATTGTGGCTACGGAGGGGAGAAAGGGTGCTTCTCTTGGTCCATATTGTCAAGACCTGAGATATTTTATTTATTCGTTTAGGTTTGGCCTATTTAAGTAGGCTATTTTATTTGGGCAATTTTCTTTATTTAAATACATTTGTTAACTAATGTTGAATGACTCAAATCAAGTGGAATATGTCTCAGCATAAACACGTGGCTCATCCATGCGCTACTTACAAAATAAATAAGTTATACTATAATGCAGAATTACTGACACCATCTTTCTGATCGTCTTTATAGTTGGATAGACAATATTTTAGTCAAACAGAGTTGTCATAGCGGGAATACTAACCTTCAAATCCCAATGGTTGGAAATGAAACATGAAGGCAGATGGGTGCCTACGTGAACTTGAAGCTTGCTGGTCAAACAGGCTATAGCTTAACCTGGAGTCTAAACCCATGTTCAGCAAAACAGTTAAATAAGCTTGATGTTAACGGTGCACAGGAGAATAGGCTACAGAACAGCCTATCAGATTACAGACAAAAGATCTTTATTCTCTGCTCCCTGTCTGGCACACGCTGATCATCACATTTCTGAAAACCTCCATGTTCTCCATCTAACTATAGGGACGTTCTCCATCTAACTATAGAGACGTTCTCCATCTAACTATAGAGACGTTCTCCATCTAACTATAGGGACGTTCTCCATCTAACTATAGGGACGTTCTCCATCTAACTATAGGGACGTTCTCCATGTTCTCCATCTAACTATAGGGACGTTCTCCATGTTCTCCATCTAACTATAGAGACGTTCTCCATCTAACTATAGAGACGTTCTCCATGTTCTCCATCTAACTATAGAGACGTTCTCCATGTTCTCCATCTAACTATAGAGACGTTCTCCATGTTCTCCATCTAACTATAGGGACGTTCTCCATCTAACTATAGAGACGTTCTCCATGTTCTCCATCTAACTATAGGGACGTTCTCCATGTTCTCCATCTAACTATAGGGACGTTCTCCATGTTCTCCATCTAACTATAGAGACGTTCTCCATCTAACTATAGAGACGTTCTCCATGTTCTCCATCTAACTATAGAGACGTTCTCCATCTAACTATAGGGACGTTCTCCATCTAACTATAGAGACGTTCTCCATCTAACTATAGAGACGTTCTCCATGTTCTCCATCTAACTATAGAGACGTTCTCCATCTAACTATAGAGACGTTCTCCATCTAACTATAGAGACGTTCTCCATGTTCTCCATCTAACTATAGGGACGTTCTCCATGTAACTATAGAGACGTTCTCCATCTAACTATAGAGACGTTCTCCATCTAACTATAGAGACGTTCTCCATGTTCTCCATCTAACTATAGGGACGTTCTCCATGTAACTATAGAGACGTTCTCCATGTAACTATAGAGACGTTCTCCATGTTCTCCATCTAACTATAGGGACGTTCTCCATGTAACTATAGAGACGTTCTCCATGTTCTCCATCTAACTATAGAGACGTTCTCCATGTAACTATAGAGACGTTCTCCATCTAACTATAGGGATGTCATTATGAAAATACTAAACTATAGGGATGTCATTATGAAAATACTAAACTATAGGGATGTCATTATGAAAATACTAAACTATAGGGGTGTCATTATGAAAATACTAAACTATAGGGATGTCATTATGAAAATACTAAACTATAGGGGTGTCATTATGAAAATACTAAACTATAGGGGTGTCATTATGAAAATACTAAACTATAGGGATGTCATTATGAAAATACTAAACTATAGGGATGTCATTATGAAAATACTAAACTATAGGGATGTCATTATGAAAATACTAAACTATAGGGGTGTCATTATGAAAATACTAAACTATAGGGGTGTCATTATGAAAATACTAAACTATAGGGATGTCATTATGAAAATACTAAACTATAGGGATGTCATTATGAAAATACTAAACTATAGGGATGTCATTATGAAAATACTAAACTATAGGGATGTCATTATGAAAATACTAAACTATAGGGGTGTCATTATGAAAATACTAAACTATAGGGATGTCATTATGAAAATACTAAACCTATAGGGGTGTCATTATGAAAATACTAAACTATAGGGGTGTCATTATGAAAATACTAAACTATAGGGGTGTCATTATGAAAATACTAAACTATAGGGGTGTCATTATGAAAATACTAAACTATAGGGGTGTCATTATGAAAATACTAAACTATAGGGGTGTCATTATGAAAATACTAAACTATAGGGATGTCATTATGAAAATACTAAACTATAGGGGTGTCATTATGAAAATACTAAACTATAGGGGTGTCATTATGAAAATACTAAACTATAGGGGTGTCATTATGAAAATACTAAACTATAGGGGTGTCATTATGAAAATACTAAACTATAGGGATGTCATTATGAAAATACTAAACTATAGGGGTGTGAAAATACTAAACTATAGGGATGTCATTATGAAAATACTAAACTATAGGGGTGTCATTATGAAAATACTAAACTATAGGGGTGTGAAAATACTAAACTATAGGGATGTCATTATGAAAATACTAAACTATAGGGGTGTCATTATGAAAATACTAAACTATAGGGATGTCATTATGAAAATACTAAACTATAGGGGTGTCATTATGAAAATACTAAACTATAGGGATGTCATTATGAAAATACTAAACTATAGGGGTGTCATTATGAAAATACTAACTATAGGGGTGTCATTATGAAAATACTAAACTATAGGGATGTCATTATGAAAATACTAAACTATAGGGGTGTCATTATGAAAATACTAAACTATAGGGGTGTCATTATGAAAATACTAAACTATAGGGATGTCATTATGAAAATACTAAACTATAGGGATGTCATTATGAAAATACTAAACTATAGGGGTGTCATTATGAAAATACTAAACTATAGGGGTGTGAAAATACTAAACTATAGGGGTGTCATTATGAAAATACTAAACTATAGGGGTGTCATTATGAAAATACTAAACTATAGGGGTGTGAAAATACTAAACTATAGGGATGTCATTATGAAAATACTAAACTATAGGGATGTCATTATGAAAATACTAAACTATAGGGATGTCATTATGAAAATACTAAACTATAGGGATGTCATTATGAAAATACTAAACTATAGGGATGTCATTATGAAAATACTAAACTATAGGGGTGTCATTATGAAAATACTAAACTATAGGGGTGTCATTATGAAAATACTAAACTATAGGGGTGTCATTATGAAAATACTAAACTATAGGGGTGTCATTATGAAAATACTAAACTATAGGGATGTCATTATGAAAATACTAAACTATAGGGGTGTCATTATGAAAATACTAAACTATAGGGGTGTCATTATGAAAATACTTAGCTATTACTTCAGAAACAACCCAAAATCTACCAGAAGAGTCCAAACTATTTTGCTGGCTTGACCTTCAATTAAGCTGGATTTGTAATATTTTGGATCCATTTGGATCCGATACAGACAGACAGACAGACCCAATTTGGATCCGATTCTCACTCAACTCGGTAATTCAGTATTTCGGATAGGATCCGAATCGGATATAGATTTTTTTGAATGAAATGTCTGGATCCTGTCGGGGGTGGAGTGATAATTTCGAGGTTCCAATTCGGATGTGAATTTGGTGATCTGAGAAGACCTCTAACTAAGACACCTACCTTGTCAGGCTTGGTGAAGTAGCGTGTGGGAAGGACAGGGTCTTTGGGAGACTCCAGGCTGTAGGTGGTGCTCTTAGAGACGATGATGTTCATGGCCACGTCACACACCGTGTACAACTTCTGGAGAGGGGAAGAGAGGGTGTGAGAGTGTGAGCGTGAATCTGTATGATGTGAGTGTGAATCTGTGTGTGTGTGTGTATATGTGAATCTCTGTGTGTGTGTGTGTGTGTATATGTGAATCTCTGTGTGTGTGTATATGTGAATCTCTCTGTGTGTGTGTGTGTGTGTGTGTGTGTGTGTGTGTATATGTGAATCTCTGTGTGTGTGTGTGTGTGTGTATATGTGAATCTCTGTGTGTGTGTGTGTGTGTGTATATGTGAATCTCTGTGTGTGTGTATATGTGTGTATATGTGAATCTCTGTGTGTGTGTGTGTGTGTGTGTATATGTGAATCTCTGTGTGTATATGTGTGTATATGTGAATCTCTGTGCGTGTGTGTATATGTGAATCTCTGTGTGTGTGTGTATATGTGAATCTCTGTGTGTGTGTGTATATGTGAATCTCTGTGTGTGTGTATATGTGAATCTCTGTGTGTGTGTGTGTGTGTGTGAATCTCTGTGTGTGTGTGTGTGTGTGTGTGTGTGTGTATATGTGAATCTCTGTGTGTGTGTGTGTATATGTGAATCTCTGTGTGTGTGTATATGTGAATCTCTGTGCGTGTGTGTATATGTGAATCTCTGTGTGTGTGTGTGTGTGTGTGTGAATCTCTGTGTGTGTGTGTGTGTGTGTGTGTGTGTGTGTGTGTGTGTACCTCGTTGATCTTGGCGTCGGTAGGAGCCTGTGCATCCTTGGTCTGTTTGATGTTCTCCACCATCTTCCTGATGAAGGCGTGGCTGTTGTTCTCATTCTTAGACATGATGATCTCCAGGATGAACCACAGAGACCTGGGGAGGGGGAGAGGAGGAGGGAAGAACGGAGAGGTGGGAGGATTGGAGGAGGAGGGAGAGGAGGAGGGAAGAACGGAGAGGTGGGAGGATTGGAGGAGGAGGGAGAGGAGGAGGGAAGAACGGAGAGGTGGGAGGATTGGAGGAGGAGAAGGAGGAGGGAAGAACGGAGAGGAGGAGGGAAGAACGGAGAGGAGGAGGGAAGAACGGAGAGGAGGAGGGAAGAACGGAGAGGAGGAGGGAAGAACGGAGAGGAGGGAAGAACGGAGAGGAGAAGGGAAGAACGGAGAGGTGGGAGGATTGGAGGAGGAGAAGGAGGAGGAGGAAGGAGTGGAGAAGGGGGAGGAGGAGGGAGGGAGGAGTGGAGAAGGAGGAGAAGGGGGAGGAGTGGAGAAGGGGGAGGAGTGGAGAAGGGGGGAGGGAGGGAGGAGTGGAGAAGGAGGGAGGGAGGGAGGAGTGGAGAAGGGGGAGGAGGAGGGTGGGAGGATTGGAGGAGGAGGAGAAGGGGGAGGAGTGGAGAAGGGGAGGAGGAGGGAGGGAGGAGTGGAGAAGGAGGGAGGGAGAAGTGGAGAAGTGGGAGGAGGAGGGAGGGAGGAGTGGAGAAGGAGGTTAGTTATTTGTATAAAGTATTACTCTCACCATTTTGCAGTTCATTATAATCATCTATATGTCGCTATGTTTTTTTGCTTTGATGATGTTAGATAATATGACTGCCGATCAAACTGTCTGAATTAAGAGAGAGAACGATGGGTGAGGGTGCTTGAGAAAGGACTCCCAGCTCCCAAAGAGACTGATATGTCAACACAGCAGGCTACGACAGCAGGCTACGACAGCAGGCTACGACAGCAGGCTACGACAGCAGGCTACGACAGCAGGCTACGACAGCAGGCTACGACAGCAGACTACGACAGCAGCCTTCCCCGTAGCTCAGTTGGTAGAGCATGGTGTTTGCAACACCAGGGTTGTGGGTTCGATTCCCACGGGGGGCCAAGTACGAAGAAAAAAAAAAAATAATAATGAAATGAATATGAGATGTATGCATTCACTACTGTATTTTGCTCTGGATAAGAGCGTCTGCTAAATGACTAAAATGTAAATGTAAAATGACTACGACAGCAGACTACGACAGTAGACTACGACAGTAGACTACGACAGCAGACTACGACAGCAGACTCACTCCTTGATGTCTTTGAGTTGTTCGATGTCCTGGACCTTGATGTAGTCTGGGTCGTGGACCAGCAGGTGGATGGCATAGGGGACCACATACTCAGGGAGCAGAGAGAACAACTTCTCTGGAATATATAAAAACACACACAGACAAGTTAATACACACCATAGTCCAACATTAACAATGGCCCACTGGCCTGGGGCAAGTAAAAACATGCATGGGGCCAGTGGATCTCAGTGCGTTTGATGTTCCAGTTTGAAATGAACATGCTCTGTTGCAGTCTGCCATAGAAAACTGCGGCGCTGTTTGTGGAGTCATTCTGTTAACAAACTTTGTAAAATGTCAACAGTGAACATAGACAGTAGCCTATTGCTAATTTGATACTATAAAACCACACCTTGCATTCGTCTGGGCTAATGTGGCCAGATCTATAGCTTCTCTCATTTGAGAAGTTGTCTTAAAAAGGGCAACGTCCTATTTTGCCCACACACAGCACTTGGATGGCATAGGACTGATCTGGTTTCATGGAGCAGAATAGGACTGATCTGGTTTCATGGAGCAGAATAGGACTGGTCTGGTTTCATGGAGCAGAATAGGACTGGTCTGGTTTCATGGAGCAGAATAGGACTGGTCTGGTTTCATGGAGCAGAATAGGACTGGTCTGGTTTCATGGAGCAGAATAAATAGTATCCAGGACTGGTTTGGTTTCATGGAGCAGAATGTGTGTGTGTGTGTGTGTGTGTGTGTGTGTGTGTGTGTGTGTGTGTGTGTGGGGGGGGGGGGGGCTGTGCCCATCTCTCTCACCGCTGACGGCAGCGTGTTGTTTAAGGTACTCTCTCCTGATTGTGATGTTCTTCACCAGACACTGCCTGGCGTGGGCCCGTCTCTCCTTCACAGGGTCCTTGGCACACAGGGCAAACACCGCCAGGTACTCCAGGGGCAGACGCAGGCGACACAGACCCTTATGGAGCTTCTGGGCAAAGCCCTGGCGCACCTGGTAACACTCATCCTGGAGAGAGAGAGGGGGAGCGAGAGAGAGGGAGGGAGGTAGAGAGATGAGGAGGGAGGTAGGGAGGCAGAGAGGGAGGCAGAGAGGTGGAGGCAGAGAGGTGGAGGCAGAGAGGTTGAGGCAGAGAGGTTGAGGCAGAGAGGTTGAGGCAGAGAGGTTGAGGCAGAGAGGTGGGGGGAGGGAGGGAGGTGGGGGGAGGGAGGTGGGGGGAGGGAGATAGACAGGTGGAGGGAGGGAGGGAGAAAGGGAAGTAGAGAGAGAGGAGATGAGAGAGAGGGGGGAGGGAGAGAGGTGGGGGGAGGCAGAGAGGTGGGGGGAGGCAGAGAGGTGGGGGGAGGCAGAGAGGTGGGGGGAGGCAGGGAGGTGGGGGGAGGGAGGTGGGGGGAGGGAGGGAGGGAGGTGGGGGGAGGGAGATAGACAGGTGGAGGGAGGGAGGGAGGGAAGTAGAGAGAGAGATGAGGAGAGAGAGGGGGGATGGAGAGAGGAGATGAGAGAGAGGGGGGAGGGAGATGAGTAGGTGTTTTGAATGAGGGAAGAACAGGACGTGTGTGTGTGTGTGTGTGTTCTTACATTGATGACCAGGGCACAGAGTTGGTACTGCTCTAGGGTGATGATCTCATGGTAGCAGGGCTCCTGTGCCAGCTTCAGGAGGGCACACGCTGCTGCCAACCTCAGCCTGGACATATCTGGTTTACTGTGGAGGGGGGAGGGAGGGAGCATGGAGAGGGGAGGGAGGCAGAGGTGTGGAGAATGAGAGGAGAGAGAAGAATGTGTCAGGTGTGTGTGTGATGTGGTGTGAGTGGTGTGTGTGTGATGTGGTGTGTGTGTGGTGTGTACCCCATCTTGCCCTGCTCTGTCAGGTCTCCATCACTGTGTAGTATAGCAGTCAGCATCCTCAGAGTGGAGTTACCAGACTTAGACAGGGTGTTCTTTACGCCCAACAACCACCTCACCATCAACTTGATACCCTGGATCTAGAGAAACAGAGAGAGGGGGAGAGAGAGAGGGGGGGGAGAGAGAGAGAGAGAGAGAGAGAGAGAGAGAGAGAGCGAGAGAGGGGGGGGAGAGAGGGGGGGGAGAGAGGGGGGAAGGAGGGAGGAAGGGTGGTGGAGGAACAGGAGAGGTTACAAACCTTTGCTTTGAAATGGGGACAGCAGACTTTCCCTTAACATTATTTCTTAGCCCCCGCTGCACTGAAGTGATACTAACTACCTTTGTCGTTATGAAGCCTTAGCTAAGGAGCTAACTACCTTTGTCGTTATGAAGCCTTAGCTAAGGAGCTAACTACCTTTGTCGTTATGAAGCCTTAGCTAAGGAGCTAACTACCACATAATAGTGGTTATGTTCTTGACTAACACATCTTGACTAATTTTGGAAAATGTATTTTGCTAACAATTTGTTCTCCATTTTCATCAACTCTTTCACCTCACATCAGTGTTGTCAACGGACCAGGAGGAGAGCTGCCATCTAGCTGGAGGGAGTAAAATATAACTATAACTATGAGGCTGAGCAGAGAGCTAGAGATGCGTTATCTTCACCCAAGTCCTCTGATTGGCTCAGCTCCAACTTCAGATGGTTGATTCAAAAACCACAATGTGCTAGAAGCCTATTTCAGCGTATTTTATGGTAGTTTTTTGTACCAGCGTACTTTGACCTCAAAATGCGTACAGGTTGGCAAGTCTAGTACAGTGAGACAGAGCTGGGGGAGAAGGACAGACAGAGGAGGGGGAGATGGAGAGAAAGGGACCAGAAGAGGAGAGGGGGAGGTTGGGGAAGGCGGTAGAGGAGAGGGGGGAGGTTGGGGAGAGAGGTAGAGGAGGGGGGGGGGTTGGTGAAGGAAGAAGGGAAACCAACCTTGGCCAGGGTTTCAGAAGACACCTCATCATCAGGAACCCACAGCTTGGTGGTCTTCTTACCTGGGATCTACACAACAACCACACATCCACAATAAACAGAGAATGTTACAACCAGGAACACTGTGATCCGTCTTTTGATTTGAGAGGAGAAGCCAAGTGTTCTGTCTGTGTGTGTGTGAGCGTGTGTGTCTGTTTGAGGGTGAGTATGTGTACACCCACCCTGTCGCTCATGAGCAGGTCCTTGACTATGAAGTTGGCCACCAGTGATTTGAGCGGAGCGGCAAACTGTTCTGGGGCCAGCAGAGCCAGGTGACCCAGAGTGGTGAGAGGGGTTATCAGCTGATCCAGGTCCTCAAGGTCCAGGCCTTTATGCAGCGGCTGGGAAGAGAGAGACAAGACATTTAACTATTTACTTTATCATCTGTTTACATGTGTACAACTTCAAGGGCCGGTTTCCCCAGACGCAGATTAAACCTTGGCCCAAGAATCACTATTTAGAAAGCTTTTCAGTTGATCTTCTGGTTAGAATATAATACTTCATAATATAATATTTTACTAAATAATTGCTTGATTGATTGATAGGAAAGAGGGCTGAAAAAGTGTAGATATTAGCAGAAAAATTCTAGATCGTATTGGCAGACTGGTCCTCACCTCAAAGATCTGAGCGAAGTGTGTGTCTCTGTGTGTGAACATGGCATGGATACAGTGGATGGCATACTTGGCCTGTCGAGGCGGTCCTCTCTTAGCCTTGGTCTGCAGTACTGGCAGCAGGACACTAGGGGGAGAAGAGGAGAACATTAGAGAGAGGACCCCCACTGTAACAAACCAAATGGTCTGCAGTACTGGCAGCAGGACACTAGGGGGAGAAGAGGAGAACATTAGAGAGAGGACCCCCACTGTAACAAACCAAATGGTCTGCAGTACTGGCAGCAGGACACTAGGGGGAGAAGAGGAGAACATGAGGACCCCCACTGTAATAAACCAAATGGTCTGCAGTACTGGCAGCAGAACACTAGGGGGACAAGAGGAGAACAGAGGCAGGACCCCCACTGTAATAAACCAAATTGTCTGCAGTACTGGCAGCAGAACACTAGGGGGACAAGAGGAGAACATTAGAGAGAGGACCCCCACTGTAATAAACCAAATTGTCTGCAGTACTGGCAGCAGAACACTAGGGGGACAAGAGGAGAACAGAGGCAGGACCCCCACTGTAATAAACCAAATTGTCTGCAGTACTGGCAGCAGAACACTAGGGGGACAAGAGGAGAACAGAGGCAGGACCCCACTGTAACAAACCAAATGGTCTGCAGTACTGGCAGCAGGACACTAGGGGGAGAAGAGGAGAACAGAGGCAGGACCCCACTGTAACAAACCAAATGGTCTGCAGTACTGGCAGCTGGACACTAGGGGGAGAAGAGGAGAACCGAGGCAGGACCCCACTGTAATAAACCAAATGGTCTGCAGTACTGGCAGCAGGACACTAGGGGGAGAAGAGGAGAACAGAGGCAGGACCCCACTGTAACAAACCAAATGGTCTGCAGTACTGGCAGCAGGACACTAGGGGGAGAAGAGGAGAACATTAGAGGCAGGAATAACAGGGAAATAAGACTTTTCCCTGGGGAGAGGAGGTTTATGAGCTGCCTGGCTGGGCTGTGGGACAGTGGATGACCTGTTACATTTGGATAGTTCAAATGGAACCGTTGACGGGCCTCCCGACTATCAACCAATCAGCATCCAGGATCCAAACAACCAGTTATATAATACACATTCATACACTAGAAGGCTGTTTTACACACTACAGCAGCTTGTTCAATGGGATGCAATGTCCAAAAAAAGACATTAGCAGAATCGTTACGTTGTAATCTATAGAAAGATGATTGTTTGACGTGGTCGGCTATCCCAGAGACTTCAGTCTAATGATAACATCAAGGTAACACAATCAAAGAGCTTTATGGGGGGAAACATTTGCATACATCAAGAAATGGAAAACTGGAAAAAGTAGTGAACTCACGACTTGATGCGAGGAAGGTATGTAGGTATGTAGGTATGTATGTATGTATGTAGGTATGTAGGTATGTAGGTATGTATGTATGTAGGTATGTAGGTATGTAGGTATGTAGGTATGTAGGTATGTGTGTGTGTGTGTGTGTGTGTGTGTGTATGTGTGTGTGTACATCTATTCAACACAAACATTTGACATTAAACTCACGACTTGATGCGAGGAAGGTATGTAGGTATGTGTGTGTGTGTGTGTGTATGTATGTAGGTATGTATGTATGTAGGTATGTGTGTGTGTGTGTGTATGTATGTGTGTGTGTACATCTATTCAACACAAACATTTGACATTAAACTCACGACTTGATGTGAGGGAAGCTCTCCTCCATCTTGCTGCCTGTGTTTTTAAATATCTGCAGCGCCGCCTCGGCCACCTTCTCATCGTCCATCTTCAGACAGCCCAGCAGGGATTCAAACGTCTCCGCAGAGTGGAACGACACCGGGTGGGTAAACGACAGGACCTGGAGGGAGGGAGGGAGGGGGGGAGAGAGAGGGGGGGAGGGAGGGAGGGAGGGGGGGAGGGGGGGAGAGAGAGGGGGAGATGACAACAGAGAGAGAAAGGACAGGAAGCCAGAGAGGAGAAAGAGAGAAAGGGAGGGAGGGGGGTGAGAGAAGGGTGAATGACAACAGAGAGAGAAAGGACAGGAAGCCAGAGAGGAGAAAGAGAGAAAGGGAGAGGTGAGAGAAGGGTGAATGACAACAGAGAGAGAAAGAACAGGAAGCCAGAGAGGAGAAAAAGAGAGAGAGAGAGAAATACCTTGAGTAGTTCCAGTCCTGCCCTGATGGCCTGTTCAGTAGGAACTCCCTCTTCATCATCCTCAGCTGTTCCATCTATCGACTTGTTCACCTGCTTTACCAGAGCACTGGGAGGGAGGGAGGGAGATGGAGAGAGGGACGGAGGGAGGGAGGGATGGAGGTAGGGAGGGAGAGAGGGACGGAGGGAGGGAGGGATGGAGGGAGATGGAGAGAGGGCGATAGGGAGAGGGCGGTAGAGAGAAGGAGGGAGGGCGGTAGAGAGAAGGAGGGAGGGCGGTAGAGAGAAGGAGGGATGGTGGTAGAGAGGGACGGAGGGAGGTAGAGAGAGGGAGGGAGAGACGGAGGGAGGGAGAGAGGGAAGTAGAGAGCGAGGGGGAGGGAGGTAGAGAGAGAGGTAGAGAGAGCGACGGAGGAAGGTAGAGAGAGAGAGGGACAGAGGGAGGTAGAGAGAGGGACGGAGGTAGAGAGAGAGGGACGGAGGTAGAGAGAGAGGGACGGAGGTAGAGAGCGAGGGACGGGGGGAGGGAGGTAGAGAGCGAGGGACGGAGGTAGAGAGCGAGGGACGGAGGTAGAGAGCGAGGGACGGAGGTAGAGAGCGAGGGACGGAGGTAGAGAGCGAGGGACGGAGGTAGAGAGCGAGGGACGGAGGTAGAGAGCGAGGGACGGAGGTAGAGAGCGAGGGACGGAGGTAGAGAGCGAGGGACGGAGGTAGAGAGCGAGGGACGGAGGTAGAGAGCGAGGGACGGAGGTAGAGAGCGGGAGAGAGAGGGACGGAGGTAGAGAGCGAGGTAGAGAGAGGGATGGAGGGAGGGATGGATGGAGAGGGAGGGATGGATGGAGGTAGAGAGCGGGAGAGAGAGGGATGGAGGGAGGGATGGATGGAGAGGGAGGGATGGATGGAGGTAGAGAGCGAGGGACGGAGGTAGAGAGCGAGGGACGGAGGTAGAGAGCGAGGTAGAGAGAGGGATGGAGGGAGGATGGATGGAGAGGGAGGGATGGATGGAGGTAGAGAGCGAGGGACGGAGGTAGAGAGCGAGGGACGGAGGTAGAGAGCGAGGGACGGAGGTAGAGAGCGAGGGACGGAGGTAGAGAGCGAGGGACGGAGGTAGAGAGCGAGGGACGGAGGTAGAGAGCGAGGGACGGAGGTAGAGAGCGAGGGACGGAGGTAGAGAGCGAGGGACGGAGGTAGAGAGCGAGGGATGGAGGTAGAGAGCGAGGGACGGAGGTAGAGAGCGAGGGACGGAGGTAGAGAGCGAGGGACGGAGGTAGAGAGCGAGGGACGGAGGTAGAGAGCGAGGTATGGAGGAAGGTAGAGGGAGAAACAAAGTCCGAGAAAGACAGGGTTGAAAAGAGAGTGAGAGAGAAAACACAACGTAAGCAAATCATAGACCAGTCACCTTGTGTGTTAGTGTGCGTGCGTTCGGGTGTGCGTGCGTGCGTGCGTTCGGGTGTGTATTACCTGATAGACTCTGTGTCGATGTGTACAGGAGCGATTCTTTCCAGCAGGAACTTGACCATCTCTAAGAAGGGATTACTGGGCTGTTTAGGACTGCCTAACTTCTTAGTGATGTCTCTCTGGAGGACACACACACACACACACACACACACACACAGTTTCTGTTAGGGAAATGTGGCGTCAAACATTTGACTGGCAGCATTTTATTTTACCGAACATTTTCAGAAATTTGCCGGACCCATCGAGTAACCTGATTATGGCATCCACCCACGGTGTTCAGAATGACATTTAGTTCATGGCCATTCATCTTAACAGAACATGCAAGTCGAGGATGCAACGATGTGAGATCCTTCTTACTAAAGTCCGATGCCCACATTTTTCCTCAGCCATCAAGATGAGTAACGAACAGCAAAACCACTAGCTTATGTCAATCTGCTATCGCCCATAAAATAGAAACGTTTCCCTATTCTATTGGTCAACTTGACAGGAAATACAAATTATACCAAAGACTATGGGACAGTTGTGGGACGATAGATCCCACATACAACCAGCCTAGGCTATATTAAAGAAAAAATACATTCCAAAAAATATTAAAAATAAACCTAAAAAATGCAACAGATCAGAACGTTTAGCTTAAAAATGTTGATAATCTATTATTTCTTCACATTATAAGCTACGCAAGGTAGTAGGCTACACACAAATGTTCGTTCCATAATGCAATTAGCAGAAAAACACTTGTCGAAAGTGAGCGGTTTCATATCCATTAGAAAAGTAGAAAGAGGGGAGATCTAAGATGTAACAACTAGCACGGGATGCTAATATGACTAGGATTATCAACAACTAGCATGGGATGCTAATATGACTACGATTATCAACAACTAGCATGGGATGCTAATATGACTAGGATTATCAACAACTAGCATGGGATGCTAATATGACTACGATTATCAACAACTAGCATGGGTTCACTAATATGACTAGGATTATCAACAGCTAGCTTGGGATGCT
Source organism: Salmo trutta (assembly GCF_901001165.1). Taxonomy (NCBI): domain Eukaryota; kingdom Metazoa; phylum Chordata; class Actinopteri; order Salmoniformes; family Salmonidae; genus Salmo; species Salmo trutta. Next base: position 89,266,418 of record NC_042968.1, on the reverse strand, counting down.
AATATGACTAGGATTATCAACAACTAGCTTGGGATGCTAATATGACTACGATTATCAACAACTAGCATGGGTTCACTAATATGACTAGGATTATCAACAACTAGCATGGGATGCTAATATGACTAGAATTATCAACAAATATGACTAGGATTACCAACAACTAGCATGGGATGCTAACATGACTAGAATTATCAACAACTAGCATGGGATGCTAATATGACAAATTATCAACAACTAGAATGGGATGCTAATATGACTAGAATTATCAACAACTAGCATGGGATGCTAATATGACTAGGATTATCAACAACTAGCATGGGATGCTAATATGACTAGAATTATCAACAACTGGCATGGGATGCTAATATGACTAGGATTATCAACAACTAGCATGGGATGCTAATATGACTAGAATTATCAACAACTAGCATGGGTTGCTAATATGACTAGAATGATCAACAAATATGACTAGGATTACCAACAACTAGCATGGGATGCTAACATGACTAGAATTATCAACAACTAGCATGGGTTGCTAATATGACTAGGATTGTTCTTTTGGTTACAGGACAATGAAAGGACGTTTCAGATTTTGCTACTTTGAAGTACCTCATAATACAGTGGGGGGGGGGGGGGGGGGAGTATTTGATCCCCTGCTGATTTTGTGCGTTTGCCCACTTACAAAGAAATGATCAGTCTATCATTTTAATAGTAGGTTAATTTGATCAGTGAGAGACAGAATAACAACAAAAAAATCCAGAAAAACGCATGTCTAAAATGATTTGCATTTTAATGAGGGAAATAAGTATTTGACCCCTCTGCAAAACATGACTTAGTACTTGGTGGCAAAACCCTTGTTGGCAATCACAGAGGTCAGACCTTTCTTGTAGTTGGCCACCAGGTTTACACATCTCAGGAGGGATTTTGTCCCACTCCTCTTTGCAGATCTTCTCCAAGTCATTAAGGTTTCGAGGCTGACGTTTGGCAACTCGAACCTTCAGCTCCCTCCACAGATTTTCTATGGGATTAAGGTCTGGAGACTGGCTAGGCCACTCCTGGACCTTAATGTGCTTCTTCTTGAGCCACTGCTTTGTTGCCTTGGCCGTGTGTTTTGGGTCATTGTCATGCTGGAATACCCATCCACGACCCATTTTCAATGTCCTGGCTGAGGGAAGGAGGTTCTCACCCAAGATTTGACGGTAGATGGCCCCGTCCATCATCCCTTTGATGCGGTGAAGTTGTCCTGTCCCCTTAGCAGAAAAACACCCCCAAAGAATGTTTCCACCTCCATGTTTGACGGTGGAGATGGTGTTCTTGGGGTCATAGGCAGCATTCCTCCCCCTCCAAACACGGTGAGTTGAGTTGATGTCAAAGAGCTCCATTTTGGTCTCATCTGACCACAACACTTTCACCAGTTGTCCTCCGAGTCATTCAGATGTTCATTGGCAAACTTCAGACGGGCATGTATATGTGCTTTCTTGAGCAGGGGGACCTTGCGGGCACTGCAGGATTTCAGTCCTTCACGGCGTAGTGTGTTACCAATTGTTTTCTTGGTGACTATGGTCCCAGCTGCCTTGAGATCATTGACAAGATCCTCCCGTGTAGTTCTGGGCTGATTCTTCACCGTTCTCATGATCATTGCAACCCCACGAGGTGAGATCTTGCATGGAGCCCCAGGCCGAGGGATATTGACAGTTCTTTTGTGTTTCTTCCATTTGCAAATAATCGCACCAACTGTTGTCACCTTCTCACCAAGCTGCTTGGCGATGGTCTTGTAGCCCATTCCAGCCTTGTGTAGGTCTACAATCTTGTCCCTGACATCCTTGGAGAGATCTTTGGTCTTGGCCATGGTGGAGAGTTTGGAATCTGATTGATTGATTGCTTCTGTGGACAGGTGTCTTTTTTACAAGTAGCAAGCTGCGGTTAGGAGCACTCCCTTTAAGAGTGTGCTCCTAATCTCAGCTCGTTACCTGAATAAAAGACACCTGGGAGCCAGAAATCTTTCTGATTGAGAGGGGGTCAAATACTTATTTCCCTCATTAAAATGCAAATCATTTTAAAACATTTTTGACATGCGTTTTTCTGGATATTTTTGTTGTTATTCTGTCTCTCACTGTTCAAATAAACCTACAATTAAAATTATAGACTGATCCTTTCTTTGTCAGTGGGCAAATGTACAAAATCAGCAGGGGATCAAATACTTTTTTCCCTCACTGTATGTTGTAAAATGTTCAGCTTTCCAACAAATAAGTATATGTTTTCAAAATGCATACTGCCTCCACCTCATAGCAAAGTGGTGTGTGATGGGCTGAGCGTTTGCTAAAATGACTAAAATGTCTGATGAAGCCTGCTTCCCGTTGCCGATACATTTGCTGTATGAGAGGCTGTAACAGCAGCAGCTCTCGCTGTCTGACAGATTTTACACTCCAAGGCTTTGTATCTGTATGCTGTGACCGTGTGGTAAATAAGATGCATAACAAATATAAAACACACGCACCAATTTAAATCCACTAAATTATACAAATTATCCTGTAGACCAATAGGCATGACCGGTCAAATGCATTTCCATGGACTGGTGTTAATTAATAGGCTGAAAAGCATTATGGGATTGTTTTCCTTCTTCTACCGGACATTTGGCCGGTGCCAATTTACTTTATCAGCTTTTCAACAAACAAAAAAATTCCGGCCAAAAGCCGGCTGGTACACGCGAATACCGGCTGGTACACGCGAATACCGGCTGGTACACGCGATTACCGGCTGGTACACGCGAATACAGGCTGGTACACGCGAATACCGGCTGGTACACACACACATCAGTATAATCACACACACATTCAAACATCAGTATAACAGGTTACTAGGCTGTTTAGGACTGCCTGGCTTCCTAGTGAAGTCTCTCTGTAGAAGGATAAGTAACGGGGGGCCCTGGGTGGAGCAGCAGTCGAGGCGCCACTACAGCCAGGGGTTTGATCCTGACGGCCAGGCGGGTCACGTTTCAGAGGACGGCCAGGCGGGTCACGTTTCAGAGGACGGCCAGGCGGGTCATGTTTCAAAGGACTCATGACTCCACCTTCGCCTCTCCCGAGCCCATTGAGAAGTTACAGAGATGAGCCGAGGGACCTAATTATATGCTTGTGGCCACACCACCCTGAACACGCCTGTTAGGGCCTGGTTAGAACTGGGACAGGAGACCGCCTGGGAATACCAGGTGCCGTAAGCAATAACAAAAAAAGCAACAAAAAAAAAGGAAGGAAGGATAAGTAATAAAAACATACGCAATCGCGCACACACGCTCTCTCTACTCACCACACAGACTTGGGCCTGTTTGCAGGAGCAGGCCGGTGAGACCAGGGTCTCTAGTTGGTTTCTGATCCGCTCATCATCATCCAGGACCTGGGCTAGCTTCTTCACAAAGTCCTGGGCCTTGCCTGGGTCTGGAAGGTTCCCTGGAGATACACACGGGGGGGGGGGGGGGGGGGGGGGGGGGGGGTTAGTGTTGAGAGAGTGTGTGTGCACTTTGAAAATAAATGTTCTTCGGCTGTCCCCTATTTAAAAAAAACTCTTGGTCAACCAAATGTGATCTGTTCGTTCGACCAATCGATTGGTCAAGATGTTTAAACATGCATTTTTCCATATATAGTCACCCTATGTGTTTTAATAAAATCAACTATATACATTGAGCTTGTCTGATGCTTTAAGCGCACTGTTTGCTGAAGTAAGACAAATGCCTCAAGAGGGAACCAGAGATCTAGATAACCAGAAGAAAAATAACTATCCTCTTCACCTCTCCTGCTGGCCTTCGCAGATTCTGCCATTACTCTCCTGAAGATGCCGGTAATAGGCTACACGAGGAGTCGGCAAGCTTTCTCATGTTGAATGCCAATTTATCTTACCATTTCTACCCATCTGCGTGCCAGTTACGGTTTTCATTTGCAAATTCTCACGACAGTTTCATTTCATTTACAATAACGTCTTCATATCTCAAAATCATTGTCATGTGGTTAATCAACATTCTATCTAAATGAATATCCTATAAATTACATTGGCTACACACAGCCTGTCTGCAACCAACTTCAAACACTGCACCAACTATTAACTTGGGTCAGGCCTGAAGCTTGCACGAGCGAACTTGCAACATTGTATAAAATAATCTGGGCCCTCAGCGTTTCCCGTGCCAGTGAGCTTGGGACAGACACAGCTGTAGGCTATTTTCACTAGGGATAAGAAGCAGTGGTTGACTTGGGCAGGAAGCTCACCGGAGCAGAGTACCGGCACCTCAACCTTTCTACTGCTCCTGTTCTACTGCTCTTATAGAATATTAGCTCAAAAGTATTGTGGATCTCCTGCACCTAAATATAAACAGTACTAGGAAGCAAAATGAGTAACAGAACCTATTTCAGTCTAACTCAAGAACTGATAAGAAGTAATCAGTCTTCCCTGTGGCTCAGTTGGTAGAGCATGGTGTGTGCACCGCCAGCATGGTGTGTGCAACGCCAGGGTTGTGGGTTCGATTCCCACGGGGGGCCAGTACAAAACATTTTTTTTTTTGCATGAAATGAAATGTATGTATTCATTACTGTAAGTCTCTCTGGATAAGAGCGTCTGCTAAATGACTCAAATGTAAATGTTATGGAAAGGCAGACAGCTGGAAAGATACTTCAGATACTTTGAGGAACTATTGTCATTCTAAACGGATGTAAAAACAGTCTTTGTTTGCTTGACGTTTGAGGTGAAGAAAAAGTTACTTTGAGAAGCTCCACAGGTGGTGCGTTAGGCCAATCAGAAGACTGGAATAATAATATTGAATGCATTAACAGAAATTACCGTAACCAAAGTAATAAATATTGGGCCTCCCGAGTGGCGCAGGCGTCACTACAGACCAGGGTTCGTTCCCGGGCTGTGTCACAACCGGCTATGATCGGGAGTCCCATAGGGCGGCGCACAATTGGCCCAGTGTCGTCTGGGTTAGGGGAGCTATACTTGGCTCAACGCGCTCTAGCGACCCCTTGTGGCGGGTCGGGCGCCTGCAGGCAAAACTCGGTGGTCAGTTGAACGGTGTTTCCTCAGACACGTTGGTGCGGCTGACTTCCGGGTTAAGATGGCAAGTGTTAAGAAGCACGATTTGGCGGTACATATTTCAGAGAAAGCATGACTCGCTCTTCGCCTCCCGAGCCCGTTGGGGAGTTTCAGCGATGACACAAGATCGAAATTGGGGAGAAAAAGGGGGTTAAAATAAAAAATATATACAAAAGTAACAAACATTGTAGATTAGAAATGATAGGAATTAACGTTAAATATACTACTGGTGATATATGTAATGGGGAATTAATATAGACTAAACAATCAAACAATTCACACAATGAAGTTCTGAAACAACGAATGTGAACAAACTGGCAAGAGAGCGAGAACATTCTGGAGAGAGAAGTGCATTGTGCCTCTGGACACATGGTCAATCCCACGCCAGCATTGGCCGTGCAGCATTTACGGTGATACAGCCTCAGCAGTAGTCAGGGCGTTCACAGTTCACGGAGCAGTGCAGCTGTTGTCAAGGTAGCGAGTTTGTCTTTTCTACAGGATGTACCTACCGTTAACCAATCATGTCAATGCAGAGCTATACAGAGCCCTCCGCATTGTTCCAACATTTGGGAGGTGCATGGTAATGTGGTTCGGAGCTGGATTTGACCTCTGCGTGTCTCTGGAGGGACCGCCATTCCGTCACACCTTCCATATGGAGCCTCACACCACATTTTCAGATCAAGCATAAATTGGCTTTTAGTCTAGGCCTCCGCAATGGATTAGTTCACTGAGATGGGCACCAACTATATATTTGTTGCTACTCAACTAAAACAATCTCGGTCGACCAACAGCCTAAGGACCAAACAATCGACCAGTCGACTAATTGGGGTCAGCCCTAGTCCCCATAGAATCATCTTTTTAGGTTCCATGTAGAAACCTTTTGGGTTCCATGTAGAACCTTCAGTGGAAAAGGTTCTACATGGAATCCGAAAGTGTTCTACCTGGAACCAAAAAGGGTTCTTCAAAGGGTTGTGTGTGTGTGTGTGTGTGTGTGTGTGTGTGTGAGGGGTGGGTTGAGTGAAGTTGACTTACTCGTAATCACCATAACCTTGGCAAACACCGCCTTGCTACCCGCATCAGACTGAAAAAAACCAAAACAATATTTAGTGTTCCAATACATTTCAGTAGCAGAGTATATATAAAACATTCAGCATTAGGAGCAGTAGCAGTTGCTTAGCAGTACCTTGGGCTGTTTGACCAGGTCCAGGAGATCTTTGACATGGTGTCTCAACATGTTCTGACACTTCCACATCTCATTCAGAGCCCTGGGGGTGGGGAGGGGGGGGGGGGGGGGAAGAGAGAGAGAGAATGCTATTAAAACATATAGTAAGTCGGCCACACAGAAGCTCTGCTAAAGGAGGACAGTAGCATATTACAGTAGCATTGGTTAAGTATGGAGGAGGCTGGAGACAGAACCTCTGCTGACTAAAGCATGTTTTCATCACCAGTAAGAAACTGTTAGCCATTGGCTGCTAACAGCTGAGAACTGCTAGCCGTTGGCTGCTAACAGCTGAGAACTGCTAGCCGTTGGCTGGTAACAGCTGAGAACTGCTAGCCGTTGGCTGGTAACAGCTGAGAACTGCTAGCCGTTGGCTGCTAACAGCTGAGAACTGCTAGCCGTTTGCTGCTAACAGCTGAGAACTGCTAGCCGTTTGCTGCTAACAGCTGAGAACTGCTAGCCGTTTGCTGCTAACAGCTGAGAACTGCTAGCCGTTGGCTGCTAACAGCTGAGAACTGCTAGCCGTTGGCTGCTAACAGCTGAGAACTGCTAGCCGTTGGCTGCTAACAGCTGAGAACTGCTAGCTAACTGGCAAACACAAAAACCGTCTCAAACTTTGGGAGGATAGACCAGCATAAAATGGTCATATCGCCCTCAAAAATGTACAGTCAAAGAGGAGAATAATTATTCCGTTTTTTCCTAAATAGAGGCATACTAAGACAAATTAAACGTGACAGAGTAAATGATAACACTTCATAGTGCAGGAAATTAAGAAATGGATTTAAATGCTGGAAGTGAATGATGATATTAAACAATTTATTTAGCAAATGAGCAAAAGCTGTGTGCATTAAGGAAATAGAAGCCTGGCTCCAATAAGCACCTGTTGTGTTCAGTGATTTAAGCAAATAAACACCTGGGCTATTCATTTAAGTTTTATGGTATACAGTTACTGTAACAGCCCTAAGCATTAGTATTTTACAGTAGCAGAGGTACATTACAGTAGCAGAGGTACATTACAGTAGCATTGGTTAAGTATAGAGGGAGCTGAAAGGTAGGGAGGGAGCTGGAGTCGAAAATAGGACAAGACCTAATTGTAAGTGTGAGACTTACTTGACAGCGTTAGTGTCCAGGGTAGGGAGGGAGGGAGAAACAGGAGACTTACTTGACAGCGTTAGTGTCCAGAGTAGGGAGGGAGGGAGAAACAGGAGACTTACTTGACAGCGTTAGTGTCCAGAGTAGGGAGGGAGGGAGAAACAGGAGACTTACTTGACAGCGTTAGTGTCCAGAGTAGGGAGGGAGGGAGAAACAGGAGACTTACTTGACAGCGTTAGTGTCCAGAGTAGGGAGGGAGGGAGAAACAGGAGACTTACTTGACAGCGTTAGTGTCCAGAGTAGGGAGGGAGGGAGAAACAGGAGACTTACTTGACAGCGTTAGTGTCCAGGGTAGCGTAGAGATAATACAAACACTTCATCCTCTCTGTAGTCTCCAGGTTGTGAGGTACCATGTACTGGGCAAAGATACGCTCTACCAACAACCTGACAGACAGAGGAGAGAGGAGAGGAGGGGAGAGGATGTGAGGAGAGAGAGAAAGGATGTGAGGAGAGGAGGGAGGGAGGATGTGAGGAGGGAGAGAGGATGTGAGGAGAGGAGAGAGGATGTGAGGAGAGGAGGGAGGATGTGAGGAGAGGAGGGAGGATGTGAGGAGAAGATATGAGGAGAAGAAGGGGAGAGGGGAAGGAAAGGTTATAAAGAGGAGAGAAACGAGAGATGGAGTTATAACATTACAGGGGGATATAGGGAGCTTTATTTTATTTCAGTCTCAATCCACACCCTTCTAACATGCTCTCTCTCTGATTCTCTCTCCATCTTTATATTCTACTAGCCTCTCCCCTCCTCCTCTTTCAGCAGTGTCGGAGTCTCTAGGAGTCCATCATTTCTCATTACACTCATTTAACAGAATTATCTTTTTACATCTGCCAGCACACACACACACACACACACACACACACACACACACACACACACACACACACACACGGTAATCTAACCCGTCTTTCCATTTAGACAGACTTGTCGTTGATGCTCTGGTATTCCCTTCACACACACAGTGTCACACACACACACAGCGTCACCCCCCCCCCCCCCCCTCCTACCTGTCGTCGATGCTGTTCTGATAGTAGATGTGTAGTAGTTTATCTTTGATCCAGGAGATCTGATTGGCTGCCTCCTTGCCCCCCTCTCCCTGGAGAGAGTACTTCTTATAGATCTGAGCCAGTCCCATCATGGCCTCTTTACGCACACGCCACTATGGAGGGAGAGAGGGGTAGGGAGAAGAGTGGAGAAGGAAGGGGGAGAGACAGACAGCAAAACGTTGACCACTAGGAAGTTCACAACAACACATACGAATCCATTCCTTCCTAAACACACCCAACTCCTACCCTCTTGTCCAGAGTCCTCTCCTTGACAAAGTTCAGCAGGGCGTCGTTGACCAGAGTCAGGTCCTTCTTGGCCGCAGTTACTATGGAGACGATGACGTCGTGACGGATGGCCTCCTCGGGGTCATGTGACCTAACCTTAAGGAATTCTGGGAAACGTAAGAGGGACAGTTTGACCTCCGATCAATAACTTAACGTGTCACATGATTGACTGATCAATTGATTGATTGACTGACTGGTTGGTTGGTTGCTAGATTGATCAACAGTTACCAGTCTTTTGCTAGGTAAGGCTGACCAATGATATCACAGAATAACTGGCTGGCTGGCGTGATAGTTCCGATGAGGTCCTTGGCCAGGTCTGGGTGGTTCATGATAATATTGATAGTTCCGATGAGATCCTTGGCCAGGTCTGGGTGGTTCATGATAATATTGATAGTTACCTGTGAGGTCCTTGGCCAGGTCTGGGTGGTTCATGATAATATTGATAGTTACCTGTGAGGTCCTTGGCCAGGTCTGGGTGGTTCATGATAATATTGATAGTTACCTGTGAGGTCCTTGGCCAGGTCTGGGTGGTTCATGATAATATTGATAGTTACCTGTGAGGTCCTTGGCCAGGTCTGGGTGGTTCATGATAATATTGATAGTTACCTGTGAGGTCCTTGGCCAGGTCTGGGTGGTTCATGATAATATTGATAGTTACCTGTGAGGTCCTTGGCCAGGTCTGGGTGGTTCATGATAATATTGATAGTTACCTGTGAGGTCCTTGGCCAGGTCTGGGTGGTTCATGATAATATTGATAGTTACCTGTGAGGTCCTTGGCCAGGTCTGGGTGGTTCATGATAATATTGATAGTTACCTGTGAGGTCCTTGGCCAGGTCTGGGTGGTTCATGATAATATTGATAGTTACCTGTGAGGTCCTTGGCCAGGTCTGGGTGGTTCATGATAATATTGATAGTTACCTGTGAGGTCCTTGGCCAGGTCTGGGTGGTTCATGATAATATTGATAGTTACCTGTGAGGTCCTTGGCCAGGTCTGGGTGGTTCATGAGACAGTGGGAGGCAAACTTAACACACTCCAGTCTGATGGGCACGTGGATATCATTGAACCTGACAAGACACAAACAACAACCTCTAAAAAAACAAACAGTGACCTTAAAAGCCTGAATCTATGCATCTGTAACACACAGAGCTATGTCTTACTATACTTGTGAGAACTTTTTGGGGACCAACAATTAAAAATACTATTTCCCTTAAATATAACCCTAAATCTAGCCTTAACACCTAAGCCTAAACCCTAACTCTAATTTTAACCCCAACCCTAAAATAGCCTTTTTACAAGTGAGGACCAGCTAAATATCCTGGTACTCACAGGTATAGTAAAACGTGCGCACACACACACACACACACACACACACACACACACACACACACACACACACACACACACACACACACACACACACACACACACACACCATATAGGTGTAACAGGTAAGAGGAAAGCATTTAGCCAGTATCCCTGTCTCACCTGCCCAGGTAACACTGCCACAGGGGTTTGTTCTGTGCTGCCAGCTCAGAGTCTTTAGCTCCAAACATCTTAGCTAATAGCTTGACCACCTGGAGACGCTCATCATTATCATTACTCTGGAGAGGGGGGAGAAAGAGAGGACAGAGAGCGAGGAAGGGAGAGAGAGGGAGAGCAGAGAGAGAGGGAGAGCAGAGCGAGGGAGAGCAGAGCGAGGGAGAGCAGAGCGAGGGAGAGCAGAGCGAGGGAGAGCAGAGCGAGGGAGAGCAGAGCGAGGGAGAGCAGAGCGAGGGAGAGCAGAGAGAGGGAGAGCAGAGAGAGGGAGAGCAGAGCGAGGGAGAGCAGAGCGAGGGAGAGCAGAGAGAGGGAGAGCAGAGAGGGAGAGAGCAGAGAGAAAGAGAGAGCAGAGAGAAAGAGAGAGGAGAGAGAAAGAGAGAGGGAGAGCAGAGAGAGAGGGAGGGAGGGAGAGAGATAGAGGTTATCATTCAGTAAACGAGAGGTAGTTAGTTTGTCCTTGAAGTGTGTGTGTGTGTGTGTGTGTGTGTGTGTGTGTGTGTGTGTGTGTGTGTGTGTGTGTGTGTGTGTTATACCTTGAGTTTAAACTCTAGCTGTGGGAGTACAGACAGCAGTAGATGGCTGTCTATGTTGTAGAGCTCCAGGATCAGGTCAAACACATGTTCTGACAGATCGCTGACAGACGTCTTCCCCAACATCAACACCAGGTTGAAGAACTGATGGAGAGACACAAAGAGAGAGCGAGAGAGACACCGAGAGAGACAGAGACACATAGAGAGAGAGAGAGAGAGAGAGCCAGACAGAGAGACACACAGAGAGAGCATTAGTACACAAACACAAACAACTGTCGTCAATATCACATTGCACGAGCAACTTCCGAAACCCAAGTTAAGAGGGAACGGAGGAGAGAAAGAGATGAGAGAGAGAGAGAGAAAGAGAGAGATGGGAGGTGCAGTAAAATGTACTTACATTAGTGATGTAGGGCTCTATAGCCTGAGCTGTCCTCTTCAGCAGAGCCTTGGCCAGGTCATACGCCTGCTTGTTCAGGTTCTACAACAGACACGTTTCATAAAGAAAATACACAGACATGCACAAGGTGAAACAGGCATTTCATCACTTTTAATTGTACTTTTATTTAAAAAATATATAGCCATTTAAGTAAATCATTTGTTATAGAAAACAAAAATAAATAAAAAATATATGTTACAGATACTGTCATTATGAGAACGGTGTCCTGCGGTACCTTTCATCACCAGCAGGGGTCTCACAGTATTACTGAACATAGAGACAGGCCGGTCTCACAGTATTACTGAACATAGAGACAGGCCGGTCTCACAGTATTACTGAACATAGAGACAGGCTGGTCTCACAGTATTACTGAACATAGAGACAGGCCGGTCTCACAGTATTACTGAACATAGAGACAGGCTGGTCTCACAGTATTACTGAACATAGAGACAGGCCGGTCTCACAGTATTACTGAACATAGAGACAGGCCGGTCTCACAGTATTACTGAACATAGAGACAGGCTGGTCTCACAGTATTACTGAACATAAGAGACAGGCTGGTCTCACAGTATTACTGAACATAGAGACAGGCTGGTCTCACAGTATTACTGAACATAGAGACAGGCTGGTCTCACAGTATTACTGAACATAGAGACAGGCCGGTCTCACAGTATTACTGAACATAGAGACAGGCTGGTCTCACAGTATTACTGAACATAGAGACAGGCTGGTCTCACAGTATTACTGAACATAGAGACAGGCTGGTCTCACAGTATTACTGAACATAGAGACAGGCTGGTCTCACAGTATTACTGAACATAGAGACAGGCTGGTCTCACAGTATTACTGAACATAGAGACAGGCTGGTCTCACAGTATTACTGAACATAGAGACAGGCTGGTCTCACAGTATTACTGAACATAAGAGACAGGCTGGTCTCACAGTATTACTGAACATAGAGACAGGCTGGTCTCACAGTATTACTGAACATAGAGACAGGCTGGTCTCACAGTATTACTGAACATAGAGACAGGCTGGTCTCACAGTATTACTGAACATAGAGACAGGCTGGTCTCACAGTATTACTGAACATAGAGACAGGCTGGTCTCACAGTATTACTGAACATAGAGACAGGCTGGTCTCACAGTATTACTGAACATAGAGACAGGCTGGTCTCACAGTATTACTGAACATAGAGACAGGCTGGTTCACAGCACCAGAGACAGTGGATGCAGTGATTAGCCAACACTCCAGCCAACGGGCTAACACACACACACTCTAAGGCTAAATACAACAGTGTGTGTGTGTGTGTGTGTGTGTGTGTGTGTACATTGTGTGAATAAGTAGTGTCCGGCAGGTCTGTGAAACAGTCCACGTTTTAGATGTGTGTGTGTGTGTGTGTGTGTGTGTGTATGTGTATGTGTATACAGCACTTAGTGACATCTGCTGATGTAAAAAGGGCTTTATAAATACATTTGATTGATTGACATGCATGTGTGTTGTGCGTGCATCTTGTGAGTGTGACTGTGTGTGTTTTCAGTGTGTGTGTGTGTTTCTCTGCGTGTGTGTGTGTGTGTTTCTCTGCGTGTGTGTGTGTGTGTTTCTCTGCGTGTGTGTGTGTGTGTGTGTGTGTGTGTGTGTGTGTGTGTGTGTGTATACCTTGTGTGCAGGCACCAGATTGACCAGCACAGTGTCCAGTAGTTCCTGTGACACGCTGTCTCCCTCACAGACGATAGAACTCATCAGATCCACCATGTGCATGTGCACCTTCTGGTTGTGCCCGTTGCTACGGAAACAGGAGTCAAGTAAAATCACATTTTGTCCCTATATCACTTTTCATAAAAAAATATTTTTTCAACACAGATCTTTATAGTAACTTGGGACCGTACACTCTGTGGCCAGTTTATTATGTACACCAATCTAGTACCGGGTCAGACCCCCCACCCCCACAGAACAGCCTGACTTCTTCGGGGAATGGGTTCTACAAGGTGGGTTGTTAAAAACGTTGCTCAATTGGTATCAAGGGACCTAACGTGTTCCAGGAACACATTCCCCCCACCATTACACCACCTCCACCAGCCTGTACCGTTTAACACCAGGTAGGATGGGGCCATGGACTCATGCTGTTTACTCCACATCCTGACTCTGCCATTAGCATGACACAACAGGTAACGTGATTCATTGGACCAGGGGATGTTATTCCACTCCTCAGTTGTCCAGTGTTGGGAATCGCCTGCCCACTGGAGCAGCTTCTTGTTGTTTTTAGCTGATAGGAGTGGAACCCGGTGAGGTCGCTCCGTTGCAACAGTCCATCCGTGACAAGAACCGATGAGTTGTGCGTTCCGAGATGCCGTTCTGCGCCGTTATTTGTCTGTCTGTGGCCCAACTGTTAGCTCGCACGATTCTTTGCCATTCTCCTTCAACATCTCTCATCGACAAGCTGTTTTTTTGCCCACAGGACTGCAGCTGACTGGACGTTTCCCATTTGTGGCATCATTTTCCAGTAAAACCTAGATACGGGAAGGGACGCGCCCGGAACCCAAGATCATAGCACGCTCTAGTCACTCGTTCCGCCCATTCTAACGTTTAATCGAACAGTAGCTGAATGCCTTGATGCCTGTCTGCCAGCCACGGCCATGTGACTCACTGTCTGTAGGAGCTAACCATTTTCGTGAACGGGGTGTACCTAGTAAACGGGCCCACTGTATGCATCACTGTATGTATCAAGCATCTAGGATTGCTGATCTAGGATCAGGTCCCCTCCTGTCCATGTAATCTTATTCATTGTGACATAAAAAGGTAAAACTAATCCAAAATCAGCTCTCCTATTCTGAGACCCTTGATACATACGGCCCTCGGATTAAAAAGGGCAACTTCACCACGTTTGAACTTTTCTTTGTGACATCACAGGATACACTGTAAAAAAAAATATTCTGTGGGGGAATTGAAATGGACAAAAATAATTTAACAAACATATAGTTAATAAAAAAGGTGTTCAAGTCGTTTTAATGATTTGTTATTTTAATTTTACCCCCCCCCCAAAAACAAAATATTTAGAGGATAACTAAAGAGATAAAATGTTTATTTTAATACATTTAGTACATTATTATAATAACTCACCTTAATCATTTTAAGTTGTTGCTAACAACTTTCCCGTTTTTAGAGCATTGTGGGTAATTCAACATCTAGAGAGTGATTATTTTATACAATGTTGTACGCATGATTGAAGAAAATAAAAGTATACTTCTACATTAGTATTAAGCAGCGTGTTGTGCTATGAGGTGTAATGGATCACGATGACATCAAAAACCGTCAGGCAGAATGACATTCAATGATCAGACCACCATCACCATCCTTAATGACAAGAGGCTAATTCAGCAACATGCACTGCTTTCAGTCCATCCCCCAGGTAGGATACTCCTGGTGGGCTGAACACTGCTTTCAGTCCATCCCCCAGGTAGGATACTCCTGGTGGGCTGAACACTGCAACCCCCAGGTAGGATCCTCCTGGTGGGCTGAACACTGCTTTCAGTCCATCCCCCAGGTAGGATACTCCTGGTGGGCTGAACACTGCAACCCCCAGGTAGGATACTCCTGGTGGGCTGAACACTGCAACCCCCAGGTAGGATACTCCTGGTGGGCTGAACACTGCAACCCCCAGGTAGGATACTCCTGGTGGGCTGAACACTGTGCTCCACAATACCTACTAAAGTAGGTTCAAATGCCACATGATCAAATACAGTGAACAACGTTAAACATGAAGCGTTTTCGAAACACTAATATGTTGGCTTCACTAAAAATATATCAACTCATATTGAATAATATTATCAGTATATCCAATACATTTTTATGCGTATTATTAATTCCCTGAACTTACCATGAGTTACATCTACTAATAATATTATGTGTCTTCTTGTTGCCGTAAATTATTTTTATAGTGTAGGACTAAAAGAAAAAACAGATTTTTCAAAATGAGTTTCAAGCCCAAGGGAGGGTATTTTCTTGCTCTCTCCCCCATCGTCGCCACGAATATCACTGTTAGAAAAATAACTGTTTTTAAATTTTGATTTCATCGGCAACCATTTAAATAAAAAAAAATTGATATATTTTTTTTTTTCTACAAAAGCTGATTTCAGATATGACGACACTGGTATTATGCTGGAGATAAGAGGTTGAAAAGTGGTAACAACAACCCCCCCACTAATAAGCAGCATCCAGAGCCAGGCAGACTAGGATGAAGTTAACAGACACGGATGTAAAAATCAGTTTTTGTATGTTTCCTCCCTGATGGTTACTGTTAGGATTGGGGGGGGTTGTTAGCGGATCCTAGATCTAGGCATTACTCACATTGCTAAGACCACTACCCTCTCTCTATTCACCAAGATAAAACACACACACAATAGTCATCACAATAGTTAAAAAGGTATTTTAAAAAGACAATTCCAATAAATGCAACAGTTGGACGATGGATGAAGACACTCCAAACTTATAGAATTGTTCAAATCCTTCAGATATCGACTAAATTACATTTTACTGGCACGGAGAAATAATTCATGGATTTCAGGGATTTTGTCAGGAATTCACGTTTGTTTTCTTAAAATGCAGTCATACACACACACACACGTTCTAATGGTATCAGGTATCAGAATAAATACTTCTGAGGTAAAAATGAAGAAAATGAAATGTGCCTCATTCGCGTTAATACACTGGTTGTATTTACAAATATGAAGGAAGTGTCGAGCCGATGCGTTACATCCCAAACGAAGCTTTAACGTTCTGATAGACGTAACGGAAAGACGATGTATTCCACCGAGCCCATTTCAGACACTACCGGGGTTATGTTCGACAGGTCATTACAAACATTTCCACGGTCGTAGCGTTTAACGGGGGGAAAAAAACGACAGGCACAAGTTAGAGTATATTAAAGAGTGACAGGGGTAAAAATGAAAAGCAATTAATCCAGCGAGATTTAAGTGACAAGCGGATTTTGCCCCCCCCCCCCCCCCCCAAACACAGGAAATAGATGGCTGAAATAAAACAGATCCTCAGGTGGGCGGGGCATGAGCGTTACTACACACAAGCTGCTCTGATCTCGTTCGACTAGCTCACTGCCAAGTTCTCTGCTGCAGAATTCAGCCCTCAAGGCTGTGTTGAGTAGATGGAGAGGGGGGACATAGAGAGGGAAAGAGGGGGGGGGACATAGAGAGGGAAGAGTGTATATGTGGTACATACTTGATGACCTGGAACAGGGTCCTGTAGAGCTGAGTAAAGATCTCATTGCTGTCCTCCAGCTCAAAGCAGATGTTATACGACTTCACCCACGCAATGTTCTACACAGAGAGAGAGAGAGAGAGAGGAGGTTAACACTATACAGAGAGAGGTTAACACTATACAGAGAGAGGTTGACACTATACAGAGAGAGGTTAACACTATACAGAAAGAGGTTGACACTATACAGAGAGGAAAAGGTTAACACTATAGCGAGAGAGGGAGAGAGGAGTTTAACACTATACAGAGAGAGGTTAACACTATACAGAGAGAGGTTAACACTATACAGAGAGAGAGAGAGGTTAACACTATACAGAGAGGAAAAAGTTAACACTATACAGCGAGAGAGAGAGAGAGAGGTTAACACTATACAGAGAGAGAGAGGTTAACACTATACAGAGAGAGGTTAACACTATACAGAGAGAGAGAGGTTAACACTATACAGAGAGAGAGAGGTTAACACTATACAGAGAGAGAGAGAGAGAGAGAGAGAGGAGGTTAACACTATACAGAGAGAGGTTAACACTATACAGAGAGAGGTCAACACTATACAGAGAGAGAGAGGTTAACACTATACAGAGAGAGAGATGTTAACACTATACAGAGAGGGAGAGAGAGAGAGAGAGAGAGGTTAACACTATACAGAGAGAGAGAGAGAGAGAGAGAGGTTAACACTATACAGAGAGAGGTTAACACTATACAGAGAGAGGTCAACACTATACAGAGAGAGAGAGGTTAACACTATACAGAGAGAGAGAGAGAGAGAGAGAGGTTAACACTATACAGAGAGAGGTTAACACTATACAGAGAGAGAGAGGTTAACACTATACAGAGAGAGAGAGGTTAACACTATACAGAGAGAGAGAGGTTAACACTATACAGAGAGAGAGAGGTTAACACTATACAGAGAGATATGGTACATATTCCATCTCTGACTGATCTCACTCTATGCATCTTAATAAGCATCAATCGTCACTGGCTGATGAAAACCTCAACTCAATTTGCCAATTATTTTGTATAGTTGTAAATACCTGAAAAGTAATTCACCCTCAAAATACTCTTAATATTTCATGCCTCTAAGACCAAGAAAATGGATTCAAAATAATTATGAAACTTCAGAAGCTTTGTTAAATGGGAAAATATGGTCATTTTTTTTTATATTTCCTGAAAAGTTGATATTTTGGAAATAAGAGGTTTTCATCAGCCAGCGACGATATATAATGAGCAGTACACTGACCCCTGACCTCCAGCTGGTAGAAGTATCTGTTAAACTGACCCCTGACCTCCAGCTGGTAGAAGTATCTGTTAAACTGACCCCTAACCCCTGACCTCCAGCAGGTAGAAGTATCTGTTAAACTGACCCCTGACCTCCAGCAGGTAGAAGTATCTGTTAAACTGACCCCTGACCTCCAGCAGGTAGAGGTATCTGTTAAACTGACCCCTGACCTCCAGCAGGTAGAGGTATCTGTTAAACTGACCCCTGACCTCCAGCAGGTAGAGGTATCTGTTAAACTGACCCCTGACCTCCAGCAGGTAGAGGTATCTGTTAAACTGACCCCTAACCCCTGACCACTTACCTCCAGCAGGTAGAAGTATCTGTTAAACTGAGCACTCTTGGTGTCCTCCAGTCCTTTCAGCTGGCGAGTGATGAACATGAAGATATCCTGAAAATAACAACCATGAACGCACAACCATCAATAACCATTAGAAGCAGTCTACAGACCAAACACGGATGTGTTACTTTAGGCTGACTAACTGTAGCTAAAGACAGAGTGAAGGGTCTAGGCTAGCCTTATTGTCTGTGGCGATCTCAATTGGCAAGAGTTGAGATCGCCAGCTGAAAATAGTTTTTGGGATTCCAGATTGTTCTGGCAATTCTCACCTCATTGGGAGGAAGGATTTTTGACATGTTTTTAACATTTGTATCACAAATCACTTGAGAATATCGTGATGAAATTGGCCATTTTTAACCCTTTTCAGACCTATACATGCTTCCTGTAAGACAATATGATGGGTAAACCTTACATGATACAAACATCATCTTAGTGTCATTTAGGGCTGTCCCCGACGTAAAAAAAAAACAACAAAAAACCTTAGTCGACCGAGAGTCGTCTGTTCTTTCGACTAATCGATTTGGTCAACATTTTAAAACGTGTATTTGTTCCATATATAGACACACCATGTTTGAATAAAATCAACTATATATGTTGGCTACTGAGCTTGTCTGATGCTTTAAGCACTGGAATTTAAAAATGAAGACAAATTACTAAAGAGGGCGCCAGAGATCAATATACTCTAACCAGAAGAACATTAATACCTGTTCCAGACCCCCCTCCTCCCGCTGTCTACTGGCCTTTGCAGATTGTGCCGTTACACTTCTGAAGTACACCAGCGGTCGGCAACTTTTTCCATTTGGAGTGCCAAGTTATCATACCATTTCTACTGATCTGCGTGCCAAGTGTGCACCAAGAGTGCTTTTCGTGGAACAGTTTATAATAATGTCTTCATTTCGCAAAATCAATGGCATTTGGTTAATCAAAATTCTATCTAAATAAAAATGATAAACACAACAACAAAAAAAGTTACTTTTTATTGCCAACTATGTAAAAATTGCCCATATAAATCCAACAAATAAAAACATAGCAGCCTGCAGGTAGAAAATATCCTGATAACAATAAATATCCTATGAATGACATTGGCTACCCATGTGGACCGTCTGCAAGGAACAAAATAGCAACTATTGTATTAAACTTGGTCCTGCCTCAAACTTGTAACATTGTAGAAAATATTTTGTGACCTCAGAGTTTCCTGCGCCAGTGAGCTCTGGACAAACAGACACTGCTCTCGGCTATTTTGTGCAAAAGGATAAGAAGTAATCAGGTAGGACTATTTTATAAAGTTTCCACCGGATCAGAGAATGCCACCCCCCCTTTTATGCTGAGTGTTAATCGAAAGGGAGAGAGCTGGAAAGATTTTCCAAATTGACAATAGTTCCTCAATGCAGCCTTTCTCAAAGGATGTAAAAACAGCCTTTGTTTACTGGCTGTTTAAGGTCGAAGAAAAACATGAATTGAGAAGCTCCACGGTGATGGTGAGTTAAGCCACATTTACAGGCCTACATTAACGCGCAGGCCATGTAGACGAGTCCTACTTATATATGTGTAATCAAGTGCAATGTCCTTATGCAAGATTGACAGGAGTGTTCCAAAAAAAAAAAGACAAATAAATTGACAACTGGTTAATGGAATGAAATAAACCTCAACTTTTTTTCCCTCACAAGTGTAGCCTACAATGAAACAACGTGTCCACTCCTACAATGACGCACTATGAGGAGTATAATGACAGCAAGGTCACGTCTGTATCATGGACTGTTCACAGATCATAGGGTCTTACATGTATAGGTCTAAAAAAGGGCCTAAAAATTGACACTTTCGTCATGATTTTCAAGAAAATGGGTTTTGTAATGCAAATGTAAAAAGCATTTCAAACATCCTTCCTCCCAATGAAGTTTCTATGTGAAAATTGCCAGAACAATCGAGACGCCAAAAATATAATTTTTTAAAATCCCGCTGGCGTGGAATCGTCCTAGTTATATCGAGGTTTATCTTCAGTTTGTCAGGTGATGTGTAGGGAGGTTTACCTTCAGTTTATCAGGTGATGTGTAGGGAGGTTTACCTTCAGTTTATCAGGTGATGTGTAGGGAGGTTTACCTTCAGTTTGTCAGGTGATGTGTAGGGAGGTTTACCTTCAGTTTATCAGGTGATGTGTAGGGAGGTTTATCTTCAGTTTATCAGGTGATGTGTAGGGAGGTTTACCTTCAGTTTATCAGGTGATGTGTAGGGAGGTTTACCTTCAGTTTGTCAGGTGATGTGTAGGGAGGTTTACCTTCAGTTTATCAGGTGATGTGTAAGGGGCCTCTGGGGCGTAGATCCTGAAGATGTCGGCCAAGCAGCAGGCCACTAGGAGGCGAACGTCCTTGTCAGGGTGCTTCAGGAAGAAGTCAGACGCCAGATGGAGAGCCAGGTTCAGGTACAACTCCTTCTCCTCCTCACTGTCCTGATCCATGTCCATGAACGTTTTCACCACCATCTACAGAGAGAGAGTGAGGTGGATTCATTGATTGACTGACAGGTTGAGGTAAAGCTCCTTCTCTTCCCCCGTCTTGATCCATGTCCATCTTCACCACCATCACACATCAATCAATCAGGTAGTCAAACAAGAAAATCACAGTCAATCTTCATTATTATCCTGTATAAGGGCTTCTTCTCCATGGTCCGTCTAGCATGGGCCACAAATTCAACAGTTCAACTGAAAAGGAGGTCCAAGAACACATCCTTGCGGGACTCGAGTATAATAATACACAGTATAATAATAATAATGTAGGGATATAGCAGGGCTGTTCAATTGCCAGAACACTTGTTTTTTTTCTTCCCCTTAGTATCTAATTGCACTCATCTCGTGTCCCAGGTCTGAATTAGTCCCTGATTAGAAGGAGATGAAAACCAAACGTGTTTAGGCCTTCCAGGAGCAGAATTGAACAGTCCTGGCTATAGGGCTGTGGTAGGGCTGATAAATAGAGACATTACTGACCTTGAGCCGACGGACCATCTCCTCCTTGGAGATGTTGCTGGAGATCTCCTTGACCCCCGGAGGGTAGGTGATCTTCCCATCGGCCGCTCGAGACTTAGAGTGAGCCATACTCCCAGCTCAGTACTCCTACACAGAGACAGAGAGAGACACAGACACTTAGAGAGATGCCATACTCCCAGATCAGTACTCCTACAGTGTAAGGATGCTAACAGTTAACCATTAAATTGGTTAACAGCCAACAATATATTTGACTGGTCATGCATACCAGTCTATAGGTCAATTTGCGTAATTTTGTGGAATTAAATTGAAGTGAGTATTTTCTTTAGTCGTCATGCATCTTATTTACCCACAGTGCACAGCATACAGAACATAGTTTGAGGAACGGAATAGCCTATCACCTGTCAGACAGCGCGATAGCAGCTCCTCAAAAAGCTGGTACTGGGAGTGAAAACACGCGCTTTTAAGCCCAGTCATTGCGCAACAAATAACAAATCTAAATGGGATCGCATGTTAGAAATCGTTGATTGCCACGAGTCACGACAAAGAAGAGCTATTTTTAGTTCGCAATCTCAAATCATAATTAAAGCATGCTTCCCATTCGCCATTCGAGTGCATAGGCTATAGTCCACAGTAGGCAGGCTATCAGCGCTTCACCCACCACTTTACAATGCGAGGTTGAGGCAGTAGAATTGTTTAAAAGCTGAACAATTTACTTTACTTAAAATAATGAGACATGTCTTACCTTGCTTCAAATGAGCCTTTACCATTATTAATAGAAACCTGGAGGCAATTATTTTATAAAGACTTCCTGATGCCATTAACCAGTATTTCTCTCCTGTTCTATTGGTTTTCATATCAACTTCATTTCATTGTCCAGAAGCCAAATGCACATCCTAGATGATATCAGCAACGCACCCTAGTGATATCAGCAGCACATCCTAGATGATATCAGCAACGCACCCTAGTGATATCAGCAACACATCCTAGTGATATCAGCAACACACCCTAGTGATATCAGCAACACACCCTAGTGATATCAGCAGCACATCCTAGTGATATCAGCAGCACATCCTAGTGATATCAGCAACGCACCCTAGTGATATCAGCAACGCACCCTAGTGATATCAGCAACACACCCTAGTGATATCAGCAACACACCCTAGTGATATCAGCAACACACCCTAGTGATATCAGCAGCACACCCTAGTGATATCAGCAGCACATCCTAGTGATATCAGCAACGCACCCTAGTGATATCAGCAACACATCCTAGTGATATCAGCAACACATCCTAGTGATATCAGCAACACATCCTACTGATATCAGCAACACACCCTAGTGATATCAGCATCACATCCTAGTGATATCAGCAGCACATCCTAGTGATATCAGCAACGCACCCTAGTGATATCAGCAACACATCCTAGTGATATCAGCAACACACCCTAGGTGATATCAGCATCCCACCCTAGTGATATCAGCAACACATCCTAGTGATATCAGCATCACACCCTAGTGATATCAGCATCACACCCTAGTGATATCAGCAACACATCCTAGTGATATCAGCAACGCATCCTAGTTGTTGCTGTTGGAAAGGAGGGGGAATCTTAAGTTTGACGGAAATGTTCATCTCTGTCACATATGGAACTGCTCACATTAGTAGCTCTATTTAGAACTGTGTTTTCTAACGTTTTATTCGCTTCTTTATTAAAGGAGTTACATGTTCAACAATAGGCTATAGTGGCAGGTAGCCTAGTGGTTAGAGGGGGGCGGCAGGTAGCCTAGTGGTTGGGGGGGGGGGGGGGGGGGGGGGCAGGTAGCCTAGTGGTTAGAGGGGGGAGGCAGGTAGCCTAGTGGTTAGGGGGGGGGCAGGTAGCCTAGTGGTTAGAGGGGGGAGGCAGGTAGCCTAGTGGTTAGGGGGGGGGGGGGGGGGGGTGGGGGGCAGGTAGCCTAGTGGTTAGAGGGGGGAGGCAGGTAGCCTAGTGGTTAGAGGGGGGAGGCAGGTAGCCTAGTGGTTAGAGGGGGGCGGGGCAGGTAGCCTAGTGGTTAGAGGGGGGCGGGGCAGGTAGCCTAGTGGTTAGAGGGGGGCGGGGCAGGTAGCCTAGTGGTTAGAGGGGGGCGGGGCAGGTAGCCTAGTGGTTAGAGGGGGGCGGGGCAGGTAGCCTAGTGGTTAGAGGGGGGCGGGGCAGGTAGCCTAGTGGTTAGAGGGGGGCGGGGCAGGTAGCCTAGTGGTTAGAGGGGGGCGGGGCAGGTAGCCTAGTGGTTAGAGGGGGGCGGCAGGTAGCCTAGTGGTTAGAGGGGGGAGGCAGGTAGCCTAGTGGTTAAAGGCAGGTAGCCTAGTGGTTAGAGGCAGGTAGCCTAGTGGTTAGAGGCAGGTAGCCTAGTGGTTAGAGGCAGGTAGCCTAGTGGTTAGAGGCAGGTAGCCTAGTGGTTTGGGGGGGGGGGGCAGGTAGCCTAGTGGTTAGAGGGGGGAGGCAGGTAGCCTAGTGGTTAGAGGCAGGTAGCCTAGTGGTTGGGGGGGGGGCAGGTAGCCTAGTGGTTAGAGGCAGGTAGCCTAGTGGTTAGAGGGGGGCGGCAGGTAGCGTAGTGGTTAGAGGGGGGTGGCAGGTAGCCTAGTGGTTAGAGCGTTGGGCCAGTAAACGGTTAAGGTTGCTAGATTGAATCCCTGAGCTGACAAAGGTAAAAATCTGTCGTTCTGCCCCTGAACAAGGCAGTTAATCTACTGTTCCCCAGTAGACCGTCATTGTAAATAAGAATTTGTTTACTGACTTGCCTAGTTAAATAAAAAGGTTACATTTAGAAAATATAGTATTGACTGTAAGACGATAGATAGGGTTTCTATTGTTGCACGGTTCCATAAAAATGTCCGTTCCATGTATAGTATTTTTTTTTTCATCCTGTTTCCATTGATCATCCTTGAGATGTTTCTACAACTTGATGGAGTCCACCTGTGGTAAATTACATTGGATTGGACATTATTTGAAAAGTCACACACCTGTCTATATAAAGGTCCCACAGTTGACAGTGCATGTCAGAGCAAAAAACAAGCCATGAGGTCAAAGGAATTGTCCATAGAGCTTCGAGACAGGATTGTGTCGAGGCACAGATCTGGGGGGGAAGGGTACCAAAAAATGTCTGCAGCATTTGATTTGGATCTCTTTTAGTCCCCATTTGGACTAATCTTCCAAGAGTCCTTAAATATTAAAATACAATTTATATACGAACACATTTTTACATATAACACTTGCATTGAAGGTCCCCAAGAACACAGTGGCCTCCGTCATTCTTAAATTGACGAAGTTTGGAACCACCAAGACTCTTCCTAGAGCTGGCCGCCCGGCCAAATGGAGCAAATCGGGGAGAAGGGCCATGGTCTGGGAGGTGACCAAGAACCTTATGGTCACTCTGACAGAGCTCCAGCGTTCCTCTGTGGAGATGGTTGTCTTTCTGGAAGGTTCTCCCATCTCTACAGCACTCCACCAATCAGGCCTTTATGGTAGAGTGGCCAGATGGAAGTCACTCCTCAGTAAAAGGCACATGACAGCCCGCTTGGAGTTTGCCAAAAGGCACCTAAAGACACTCAGATCATGAGAAACAAGATTATGTGGTCTGTTGAAACCAAGATTGAACTCTTTGGCCTGAATGCCAAGCGTCACGTTTGGAGGAAACCTGGCACCACCCCTACGATGAAGCATGGTGGTGGCAGCATCATGCTGTGGGGATGTTTTTCAGTGGCAGGGACTGGGAGACTAGTCAGGATACAAAGTACATAAACATCCTTGATGAAAACCTGCTCAGGACCTCAGACTGGGGCCAAGGGTCACCTTCCAACAGGACAATGACCCTAAGCACACAGCCAAGACAACGCAGGAGTGGTTTTGGCACAAGTCTCTGACTTGCTTCGTCATTAATGGGTATTGTGTGTAGATTGAAAGGAAAAAAACTATGTAATACATTTTAGAATAAGGCTATAAACGTAACAAAATGTGGAAAAAGTCAAGGGGTCTGAATACTTTCCGAATGCACTGTATGAAAATCATAACTGGCATACAGATCAGTAGAAATGGTAAGATAAATTGGAATTCCACACATGAGAAAGGTTGTCGACCTATTACCAGGAAGTTCAGGACAGTGACGACGGCAGAATCTGCGAAGGCCAGATGGAGCGGGAGGAGGATGGTTGGGTCAGGTCAGGGTTTTTTCTTACGGTTATCTTGATCTCTTGCTCCTTCTAGTCATTGTCGTCTTATTTCATAAAACAGTGCGCTTAAAGCATCAGACAAGATCAATGCATATATAGTTGATTTTAATAAAACACATAGGGTGTTTCTATATGGAAAAATGCACGTTTTAAAATGTCTACCAATGGATTGATCGAAAGTACAGACGACTTTCGGTTAACCAATATTTTTTGGGGTCGGGGACAGCCCTAGAAGAATGTGATTGTTTCTCTTGAGTTGTAATCGTCTATATCTGTATGACGTATTTATACATTGTGTACAGGGATACTTGTAGAAGAGATCTTGGTCTCAAATGGGACTCCGTGCTAAAATAAAGGTGATATAAAAATTACAAAACAAGATCAGGTGTTTCCCCTAAGATTTATTTGGAGAAGTGGTAACGATCAAAATTAATATAGGGGAAACCCTGGTAATGAACTCTGGTTTCTAATGTCAGCGTGGAGAGATGGGGAAAATGAAAAACCTAGCACATTTCAAACTGGCTAAAGGCCTAAACCAATCCTATAAAACACAAAGGACTAGAGGAAACATGACATCATATAGCAAAGCATCAAGCTTGGAGAGAGTCTCTGAAATATTGAACGAGGTAGGCTATTCTGAGAGACTGAGGTAAATGGTACTTCGGACCATGGTTGCATCCCAAACCCCATTCCCTATAATGCACCAATTTTGCCCAGGGCCCATAGGGTCTGGTCAAAAGTAGTGCACTATATAGGGAATAGGGTCTGGTCAAAAGTAGTGCACTATATAAAGAATAGGGTGCCATAGGGCTCTGGTCAAAAGTAGCGCACTATATAGGGAATAGGGTACCATTTTAGACGCAGCCCATGTGTCTAGGACGATAGTGCTCACCAGAGAATCGCTCTCTCTCCGGAAAAAAAGAGAAAGAACACATTTCAACCAATCCAATAAACCACCAACGCAAAGAGAAAACACACTGTCACACAAAATGTCAAGCTCGGAGAGCCTGTGAAATACTGAACCAGGTAGGCTATTCTGAGTGTGAGGTAATGGTATTTTGGACAGTGTGTCTAGGCTGGTAGTGCTAGCCAGAAAATCCCTGTCCTCTTTCACGCTCCCATTCCATTATCAAGACTAGAGGTGTAAACGGTAAAACGTTTAAAATTAAATTGGTATCCTTAACGTAAAGAAAAATGTATATCGGAAAACTTTTTTTTGTGGGGGGGGGCTCGCCTGCTTTCTCTATACTAATGATGCAAGGAGCGTGTGTTCAGTCTTCGGTCTGCTTCCTGTAGAATATCCTAGCCTATTCATTGATGATAGGTCCTGCTTCACTTAAGTTGTGAGACATTGCAAGCCAAGAAATTGCAAAATACAGCATTCCAATGCGAGATACAGCTTTTGATTGCCGATAGATAGGCCTATTGCACGGTGGCCGCCCTGCCTATACTGTGCCCCTGCCCTCTCTCGCCGTCCCTCGCTAGCTTGCTATGAAAGATCCGATTGTTTGCATTCTCAAAAGAACGGCAACTAATTGGTCTCCCCCGTTCCAAAAATACTACATCTTAGGAGACGATTCCTAGCGGAAGATACGTTTTCTTTTTACGAAATGTCTCGGTGAGTCACGGTATTTAAACTTTAAAAGTACTTTTTTTATGAGAGTGATCTGCACGCTGGCTCAAGATTATTTGATTAACTTTTTTAGGATAGGGGGCAGCATTTGGAATTTTGGATGAAATGCGTGCCCAAAGTAAACTGCCTGCTACTCAGGCCCAGAAGCTAGGATATGCATATAATTGGTAGATTTGGATAGAAAACACTCACGTTTCTAAAATTGTTAAAATAATGTCTGCGAGTATAACAGAACTTATTTGGCAGGCGAAACCCTGAGGACAAACCATCCAGGAATATTTTTTTTTGAGGTGACAGTGTTTTCTATGTGGATCTAGATTTCTAAGGCACTTGCTTGCAGTTCCTATCGCTTCCACTGGATGTCAACAGTCTTTAGAAATTGGTTGATGTTTTTCTTTTGAGTAATGAAGAAGTATGGCTGTTCAGAACGAGGGTCGAGCCTAGTGTAATGTTGTGGTTGGGGCGCGCGACCTGAAAGCTCGCTCCACTTTGTTTTCGTCCGGTATTGAACACAGTTTATCCCGTCTTAAATTTTATAGATTATTTACGTTCAAAAATACCTAAAGTTGTATAAGGAAAGTAGTTTGAAATGTTTGGATCAAGATTACAGGTAATTTATTAGATATTTTGTAGTCATGTTGCGTGAACCGGTGTTTTTATGGTGTTTATGGGACATGTTGGAGTGCCAGCAGAAGAAGATCTTCAAAAGTTAAGGCATGAATTATATCGTTATTTCTGAGTTTTGTGTCGCGCCTGGCGGGTTGAATTATGATTGTCATGTGTTTGTTTGATGGGGTGCTGTCCTCAAATAATAGCACGGTTTGCTTTCGCCGTAAAGCCTTTTTGAAATCTGACACGGTGGCTAGATTAACAGGAAGTTAAGCTTTAATTTGGTGTATTGCACTTGTGAATGTATGAAAGTTAAATATTTCTAATAATTTTGGGGGAATTTCGCGCTCTGCCATTTCACCGGATGTTGTCGAAACCCCCGTAAAAGGTTAACAGTTCTGGTGATGGACGTTAGCCCCACTTCAGAAGCGGCATTCCTTCAGACTAGTAAAATGCCCGTTAAGTGGCGCTTCGAAACTATCGCCAGAGAAGGTTTCGTGTCGGAATTTAAAAAGCCGTAGAGTACCCTTACAGATATAACGTCATTGCTCGGCCATAGTGATATAACGTCATTTTCAATACCGTTTACTCCGGGGGTGCGTGCTACGCCACTGCTTATAACTAACTATAAAGTATAACTATAAGAAATCTAAGATGTGTCAAATGATACCCAGCTCAGGGTTCCAGCTATGTATTTGGTTTGCTAACTAAGTGGCTAGATGTCAAGATCAAGCCTCTTGGTAACAGAAGAGATATTCAGAGATATAACCCCTCCTAGATGAAGATCCCTGTTGCCTAAATGTATGTATAATTATTATTATTTTTTTTAAATAGCACCCATTTGTGTGCCCTTCCTGTACCCCGTACGGTAGGTACAGAAACGGTCTGACTGTATGAAAATCTAGATACCTCTCAACCGTATTATATACAGTTCTCTGGACCCAGATTAAACCTATTCCTGGATTAGAAAGCATGCCCAATGGAGAATCTCTATTGACAGTGTTTTCTGGTCCAGGAAAAGGTTTACCAGTAATCTGGAGTTAAATCCCAAATGCCAGTCTATTTCCTACATGGTCCTATGGGCCCTGGTCAAAAGTAGTGCACTATATAGCTAGCGAATAGGATGGCATTTGGGACGCACAGCCTGGGTCAGGGAAACCGTCCTTACTCCCTGGTGTTCTAGCAGCAGGGCCACATGGATTATGCAGGACAGTCATATTTCCCACAATATAACTGCATCAGTTATACTTTACAGTTAGCCTAAATTCAGCTAGTTATACTTTACTGTTAGTCTATACCTTACCACCATACCATACCATACACCACCCCAGCAGCCAAATACCGCCAAGGCAACCAGAAATATGGTGCTGCACTGAGATTTTAACCACAACCACCCCCTGCTTCAACAGGGTAGTACAGCGCACACACACACACACACGCACACACACGCACACACACGCACACACACGCAGTCTGCCAGACTGTTCTGTCTCTGACCTCGTTTCAACCCACAGCTGCTGCCAGAGAAGAACCCAATCTCTTATCAGCCTAGAGCAGAGCAGGGCTGAGGGGCATACTCAGCAACTTAGACCAGGGCTGAGGGGCGTATTCAGCAACTTAGACCAGGGCTGAGGACCAGGGCTGAGGGGCGTATTCAGCAACTTAGACCAGGGGTGTGTTCTGTCAATGTACTGAAACACACAAAATGCTGCAGATAGAAATGGAATGTATAGAGTTGAAATGATTCCCTATTCTACAGGAATCTGATATATTCTACACAATATTCATTTCGTCAACGAAAATAGTGCCAGAAATATTTGTCAAAACACCTATTTTTTTCAGTGGCAATTGACGAGATGATAACTGACTAAATAAATAAACCCAGAAAAAACAACACCTAAACGAAAAAAGATTGTTCATTTCAATTTGATGAAAACAAGACACGACGATGTCGTTACAAATCGGGATATTATGTTTGGCGACATATCGCATCGTTTTGACAGTATCACCGTATTATATTTGCACTAGTTTGCTGTGCGTGCACCAAAACGGCAGTATTTTTTGTTTGTTTTGTTGAGGAAAACCATTATGGATTTCTTTAGGGTGCAGATACCGATTCTTGGGGGGGTCAAGAAGGTAGATGGACGTTATTTTAAGCCGATATTCAATATCATTAAATTAGAAAATATTGATGACAAAATTTCACAGAGATGTGTACATTAATGCATCCATTTTAAAAATCAATCAACACATTTCACTTAGTTTTTACCATTGTAACTACATAGCGGTAATACATGTAGTTGAATGGTAAATCTCTTGATAACCTGGGTAAAATCAAGATGACATAGTCCTTACACACAATACAGGTGAAGGCATATTCAATAGGGGTGTGTGCATTGACTTACTGATCTTGTTTTAGCTGATCAGTGGAGTCTATGGTGCTAGAGATTACAAACATCAGTCTTTCATTTGGGACTTCCATTAGCCTGCTGATCAACAACATTTACATAGAAGCACCAGTCCAGCAGGTCACGCCTGTACAGAAGGACATCATATAGGCACTGCTGTTAGTTTGACAATATAAAACAACATCTAACGTAACGTCATGACTTGTGATCACAGATGCTTAGGAAACTAGTATTTTTAGTTATTTTCCATGATCAGGATATTGTTTTCTTCCAGATGTCAGGTGTTCATCTCTTAACAACTCAGCATTTGATTGGCTAGTTCAACTATCTGTCAAGAAATGGGTGGGCTGTAACTTGATCCTACTGCTACGATTGGATAGAGCTAGGCTCTAACTCTGCACCCCTTTCACATCTGTCTCCACTGCTCATATCAATCACTTGGTGCGGTTTACTGCTACTATTAGAGCTAGATCAAAAGGTGGTAACATTTCCTACCAAACCATAAATGTGCATAATATCTAACAAGGAGAGCGGACGCAGGAACAAAGACGAAACGACGATACATGTTCTGTCTGAATGACTCAAATCTGCCCATAGTTTGGAGGTAAGAACGATGGTGTAGACCTACAGTTGAATTCATAAGTTTACATACAACATAGCCAAATACATTTAAACTCAAGTTTTTCACAATTCCTGACATTTAATCCTACTAAAAATTGCCTGTATTAGGTCAGTTAGGATCACCACTTTATATTAAGAATGTGAAATGTCAGAATAATAGTAGAGAATGATTTATTTCAGCTTTTATTTCTTTCATCACATTCCCAGTGGATCAGAAGTTTACATACACTCAATTAGTACTTGGTAGCAGTGCCTTTAAATTGATTAACTTGGGTCAAACGTTTTGGGTAGCCATCCACAAGCTTCCCACAATAAGTTGGGTGAATTTTGGGCCATTTCTCCTGACAGAGCTGGTGTAACAGTGAGGTTTGTAGGCCTCCTTGCTCGCACACACTTTTTCAGTTCTGCCCACAAATGTTCTATAGGATTGAGGTCTGGGCTTTGTGATGGCCACTCCAATAGCTTGACTTTGTTGTCCTTAAGCCATTTTGCCACAACTTTGGAAGTATGCTTGGGTCATTGTCCATTTGGAAGACCCATTTGTGGCCACGTTTTAACTTCCTGACCGATGTCTTGAGATGTTGTTTCAATATATCCACATAATTTTCCTGCCTCATGATGCCATCTATTTTGTGAAGTGCACCAGTCCCTCCTGCGCAAAGCACCCCCACAACCTGATGCTGCCACCTCCGTGCTTCACGGTTGGGATGGTGTTCTTCAGCTTGCAAGCCTCCCCCTTTTTCCTCCAAACCAAACGATGGTCATCATGGCCAAACAGTTCTATTTTTGTTTCATCAGACCAGAGGACATTTCTCCAAAAAGTACAATCTTTGTTCCCATGTACAGATGCAAACCGTAGTCTGGCTTTTTTATGGCGGTTTTGGAGCAGTGGCTTCTTCCTTGCTGAGTGGCCTTTCAGGTTATGTCGATATAGGACTTGTTTTACTGTTTTACTGGATATTGATACTTTTGTACCTGTTTCCTCCAGCATCTTCACAAGGTCCTTTGCTGTAGTTGTGGGATTGATTTGCACTTTTCGCACCAAAGTACGTTCATCTCTAGGAGACAGAACGCGTCTCCTTCCTAAGCGTTATGACGGCTGCGTGGTCCCATGGTGTTTATACTTCCATAGTATTGTTTGTACAGATGAACGTGGTACCTTCAGGCGTTTGGAAATTGCTCCTAAAGATGAACCAGACTTGTGGAGGTCAAAAAAAAAATTCTGAGGTCTTGGCTGATTTCTTTTGATTTTCCCATTATGTCAAGCAAAGAAGCACTGACTTTGAAGGTAGGCCTTGAAATACATCCACAGGTACACCTCCAATTGACTCAAATTATGTCAATTAGCCTATCAGAAGCTTCTAAAGCCATGACATAATTTTCTGAAATTCTCCAGGCTGTTTAAAGGCACAGTCAACTTAGTGTATGTAAACTTCTGACCCACTGGAATTGAGAGAGATTATTTCACTGTCTGTAAACAATTGTTGGAAAAATTACTTGTGTCATGCACAAAGTAGATGTCCTAACCGACTTGCCAAAACTATAGTTTGTTAACAAGAAATTTGTGGAGTGGTTGAAAAATGAGTTTTAATGACTCCAACCTAAGTGTATGTAAACTTCCGACTTCAACTGTACATCTGCATGTTTTTGCTATGTAAAGGGACTTTCGGCAAAGCCGATAAAAGGGCCGTTAACCGAGACTAGAAAAGGCCAATATCGCCGCAATATATCTCCCCCCCCTCTCTTCTTCTCCCCCTCACTTCCTCCCCTCCCATCCTCCTCCTCTTCTTCCCTTCTCCCCCTTCCTCCCTTCTCCCTCCTTCTCCCTCCTTCTCCCCCCTTTCCTCTTCTTCCCCTCCCATCCTCCTCCTCTTCCCATCCCCCTTCTTCCCCTCTATCTCTCCCTTCTCTCCTCTTACGAGAGGAGCCAAGGGTCTGAGTAAACAGACATGAACCTCCCTCTAACCTAGACCAGATATCCACATTGACTTCACTCACTGGCATCAGTGACTTGCCAAGTTGCCAACTCTCCCTCATCTTTTTCCTCTCCCTTTCTTTCCCCCCTCTTTCTCTCTAATATTACAGTTCTACGTGTGTGTGTGTGTGTGTGTGTGTGTGTGTGTGTGTGTGTGTGTGTGTGTGTGTGTATAAAACGCAGCATCATATGATGCAATATGCATCATAGAGGCTGTATTTCGAAAGTGATATATCTTGAAAACTTGATTGCTGACATGCAAAATATTTTGGGACCGTCAACAATGGACTAATAATAACCAATACCAACATGCAGTTTGGGGTGGAGATTTCCTTTAACTGTGTCCCTGGAAACATGATAACCATGGTTACCGATGAGGGCGGGGGGGGGGTCTGTCTGCAAAAGAAAGAGGGGGAAAGAAAGAAAGAAGAAAGGAGGGAGAGAGAGAGAGAAAGAGGCAGGGTAGAGGGAGAATTGGCAACTTGGCAAGTCACTGATGCCAGTGAGTGAAGTCAATGTGCTTATCTGGAGGGAGCTTCTGGAGGGAAAGGCAGCCGGGCATCATGCATTACAAAGAGACAGACTGTTACACTGCTGCAGTCAAGAGGGGAGAGATAGGCAGAGAGGATCGGTGACTGAAAGAAAGACAGGAGTATGAGTGAAAGGAGAGAGATCTCTGAAAGGAGAGAGAGAGAGATATCTCTGAAAGGAGGAGAGAGAGATCTCTGAAAGGAGAGAGAGAGAGAGAGATCTCTGAAAGGAGAGAGAGATATCTCTGAAAGGAGAGAGAGAGAGATCTCTGAAAGGAGAGAGAGAGAGATCTCTGAAAGGAGAGAGAGAGAGATCTCTGAAAGGAGGGAGAGAGAGAACTGAAAGGAGAGAGAGAGATCTCTGAAAGGAGAGAGAGATCTCTGAAAGGAGAGAGAGATCTCTGAAAGGAGAGAGAGATCTCTGAAAGGAGAGAGAGAGAACTGAAAAGGGGGAATGTCAAGGTTGTGTTCAGCAAGGGTGTATTCTGTTGCAAAACGTTTTCCTCAATTCCCGACTAGGAAGACAACCAACGTCTTCTAAAGGTACATGGGAGATTCTCATGAAACCAGTTTTAAAGCGTCTGTAGCACATTGTGTGACAAAACCATCTTCCACAATCAACTATCATTCTGAGGACTAAGATGTCTACGTTTCTTACTTTAAATGCATTTTAGCCAGATTTTTTAATTATTATTATACATTTTTACCCCTAAATTCTCATGAAAGAAATGCATCGTGATTGAATTCTTGGATCAATTTATAAAATGATGTTGCTGTGGTTTGTCTATAAATCATAAAAATGCTATACTACTTTCAGTTTATATTAAACTAAAACATGTATTACCACAGCACCTTTTCACGTTCCTGTAAAAACTACATCTCTCGATACCAAAACACCTTTTCACGTTCCTGTAAAAACTACATCTCTCGATACCAAAACACTATTCACGTTCCTGTAAAAACTACATCTCATTACCCTAACACTATTCAAGTTCCTGTAAAAACTACATCTCATTACCATAACACCTTTTCACGTTCCTGTAAAAACTACATCTCATTACCATAACACCTTTTCACGTTCCTGTAAAAACTACATCTCATTACCATAACACCTTTCCATGTTCCTGTAAAAACTACATCTCATTACCATAACACTTAAGTTCCTGTAAAAACTCCAATGTTTTTAAATAAAGTTTTATTCACCCATGATGCATCATCTAGAGCAGTAGAAGTTAATTTATTCGCCTATACATGACTTTATATGACTTCAGAATGCAGTTCTTATTGTCAAACATCCCCTTTACCCCATCTGGACCGAAACTGATAAAAAAGTCAAACTAGGAAAAAGTCTGATTTAAATTTATCATTTAAATTCTAAATATAAAAATGTTCAATGTTATGTTTAACTCGGGGCTCCTGAGGGGCGCAGAGGTCTAAGGCATTGCATCTCAGCGCTAGAGGCGTCACTACAGACACTCTGGTTCGATTCCAGGCTGTATCACAACCGGCCGTGATTGGGAGTCCCATAGGGCGGTCCAGCGTCGTCCGGATTTGGCCGGGATTGGTCGTCATTGTAAATAAGAATTTGTTCTTAACTGACTTGACTAGTTAAATAAATGTTACATTAAATAATCAAATAAAACAGCTCAGCCGATAGGTCGGGCCGATATTGGCCTTTTCTAGTCTATCGGCTCTTCCCTATCGGCTTTCCTGATAGTCCTGCTACATAGCAAAGCTGCTGCTATGGCAACCACCACTCACCGCCTGAGCCACGAGCACCGCACAAAGCCAAGGAATGTCTAGCTGAGAAAATCAGCAGCGCCAAGCTAGCTCATTCATCCAAACAGATGCAGTATTGGAAAAAAATGGATGAATTGACACAATGAGCAAAATCAAACTCCTGTTGCAAGTATTAGTTTAAAGGTGCAATATGCAGAAATCTCACCACCATTTCCTGGTTGCTAAAATTCTAATAGTTTGCCTAATTTCAGTTTATGAGCAATGGCTAGAGTAGAGCAGTGTTCCCCAACCCTGGTCTCCGCTACCCCCAACGGTATACATTTTTAATTGTAATCCTGGATAAGCACACCTGATTCAACTTGTCAACTAATCATCAAACCCACAATGAGTTGAATGAGGTGTTTTTGTCAAGGGCTAAAACGAAACTGTGTACTGTTGGGGGTACTGGAGGACCAGGGTTGGGAAACTGTGTAGTGTTGGGGGAACTGGAGGACCAGGGTTGGGAAACTGTGTAGTGTTGGGGGTACTAGAGGACCAGGGTTGGGGGAACTGTGTAGTGTTGGGGGTACTAGAGGACCAGGGTTGGGAAACTGTGTAGTGTTGGGGGTACTGGAGGACCAGGGTTGGGAAACTGTGTACTGTTGGGGAAACTGGAGGACCAGGGTTGGGTAACTGTGTAGTGTTGGGGGCACTGGAGGACCAGGGTTGGGGGAACTGTGTAGTGTTGGGGGTACTATAGGACCAGGGTTGGGGGAACTGTGTAGTGTTGGGGGTACTAGAGGACCAGGGTTGGGGGAACTGTGTAGTGTTGGGGGTATTGGAGGACCAGGGTTGGGGGAACTGGAGGACCAGAGTTGGGAAACTGTGTAGTGTTGGGGGTATTGGAGGACCAGGGTTGGGGGAACTGTGTAGTGTTGGGGGTACTGGAGGACCAGGGTTGGGGGAACTGTGTAGTGTTGGGGGCACTGGAGGACCAGGGTTGGGAAACTGTGTAGTGTTGGGGAAACTGGAGGACCAGGGTTGGGAACTACACTGGTGTAGAGAATCATTGTACCATCTGAACCGGTGTGAAATATATTTTCATGTATCCTAAAATATTGTATTTTCAGCTGTTAGAAACTGGTGTACAAAACTGAAAGCAAAAGACGCAAAAAAGCGAAACTTAAAGGGAAGCATAGAAACCGAACACATAGAACATATCTAACGCTTCCTAGACTTGCTTTCAATGAGAATGACAAATCTATAACTCACATTTCTATGTGAATTTGGTCAGGTCACCCCAAAAAGCTACACAATGCAGTTTTAATTCACCAATCAGTTTTTTTAAATTACTTTATTTACCTTTAACTAGGCAAGTCAGTTAAGCTGTTGGGGTATAGGGGGCAGTATTTTCACGGCCGGATAAAAAACGTACCCGATTTAATCTGGTTACTACTCTTGCCCAGAAACTAGAATATGCATATAATTAGTAGATTTGGAAAGAAAACACTCTAAAGTTTCTAAAACTGTTTGAATGGTGTCTGTGAGTATAACAGAACTCATATGGCAGGCAAAAACCTGAGAAGATTCCAGGCAGGAAGTGGCCTGTCTGACAATTTGTAGTCCTTCTGTTGCATCTCTATCGAAATTACAGCAAGGCTTCCATTGGCTCTCTAAAGCCGTTAGAAAGCAGAATGACGCGTCTCCTGTCTCTGGGCAAAGTACAGCAGCAGAGTTTGTAAGTGGACTGCCTGGGGACAGTGCGCATTCACGAGACCTCACCATTTTTTTTCTTTCAGCCTTTGCATGAATACAACGTTGCCCGGTTGGAATATTATCGCTATTTTACGAGAAAAATAGCATAAAAATTGATTTTAAACAGCGTTTGACATGCTTCGAAGTACGGTAATGGAATATTTTGAATTTTTTTTGTCACGAAATGCGCTCGCGCGTTACCCTTTGGATAGTGACCTGAACGCACGAACAAAACTGAGGTATTTGGATATAACTATGGATTATTTGGAACCAAAACAACATTTGTTGAAGTAGAAGTCCTGGGAGTGCATTCTGACGAAGAACAGCAAAGGTAATCCAATTTTTCTAATAGTAATTCTGAGTTTAGGTTGCCCCAAACTTGGTGGGTGTCAAATTAGCTAGCCGTGATGGCTGAGCTATGTACTCAGAATATTGCAAAATGTGCTTTCGCCGAAAAGCCATTTTAAAATCTGACACCGCAATTGCATAAAGGAGTTCTGTATCTATAATTCTTGTTATGTATTTTGTCAACGTTTATCATGAGTAATTTAGTAAATTCACCGGAAGTTTTCGGTGGGTATGCTAGTTCTGAATGCTAATGTCAAAATCTGTTTTTTGACATAAATATGAACTTGATTGAACAAAACATGCATGTATTGTATAACATAATGTCCTAGGAGTGTCATCTGATGAAGATCAAAGGTTAGTGCTGTTAGGAAAGATTACGACAAAACCCTTTCATCTGTGGTGTTAGCTAGCTAACTATATTAGCTACTATGCTAGCTAGCTGGCCAGATTACCATGGTGGTACGATATCAGATAGGTTTTCATTAGGAAAATGTGCCGCTGGATATTTGAATGGCAGCATTATAATTTACCGGACCCATATGCATTGGGTGCGTAACCTGATTATGGCGTCCACCCACGGAGATTAAAATGACATAAAAATCATGAGAAGGTTAATGGTAACTCATCTTAACAGAACATGCAAGTCGAGGAAGCAACCATGTGAGATCCATTCTAACCAAATTCCGATGCCCACATTTACATTTCCCTCAGCCAACAAGACGAGTAACGAACAGCAAAACCACTAGCCTATGTCAATCTACTATCCCCCATAGTAGAAAAGGTATCATTCTACTGGAAAACTCGTGGAGAAATAAATGAACTATTCCCAACAGACTCAGGGGCAGTTGGGGGATGATATATCCCACATTCATACAACCAGTAGACCAAGGCTACACCAAAAATAAACATTAAAAAGTGTCTGATGCAACAGATCAAGGTTTAGCTTAAAATGTTGATCAACTATTTCTTCACATAATAAGCGTAGCAATGTGCACAAGGCAGTAAGCTACACGCGAATGTTTGATCCACAAGGAAATTAGCGGGAAAATGAGTCCGACACAAAGAATATACTGTAATATCATGTAGGTATGGGGGGGTAAATGTGCAATTCAGTAGCCAGCAAACCTGAATTAAGACCAAGTTCAATTAGGTTCACACTCATTTGCAGTAGGCTAGATCTTTTAGGTAATCAATATAATGTCTGAGTGTCAGACTAAGCTGTGGGCGATTACTCAAAAAAGGTTGTTTACAAATAGCATTTAGGAAATATTAATGTAATGGAAGTCATTTTGAACTAAAGCCTGCACTACATCTCTGTAATTATATTTGTCTTGTGTTCAACTACCGCAGACGTTAGGCGCATGGGAATAGACCATCGCCCATTTAGGGAGATGACGACCTCTGACCTCTGCAACTGAAAAGATATGGGATATATGGAGTTAAAAACAAGAGGAGTCTACTCTTTTCTATTTTTACCAATGGCAGTCTGTTTTGGAATTGGTGGCCAGTAATAAACTGGTCCTGAACGTGTCTAAAACTAAGGGCATTGTATTTGGTACAAATTATTCCATAACTTCTAGACCTAAGGTGAATCTGGTAATGAATGGTCCGGCTATCATGGTCCAAACACATCAAGACAGTCGTGAAGAGGGCACGACAGCAGCTTTCCCCCTCCATCAGGAGACAAATGATTTGGCATAGGTCCCCAGATCCTCAAAAATTGTACAGCTGCACCATCGAGAGTAATCCTAACAGGTTGCGTCACCGCCTGGTATGGCAACTGCTCTGTATCTGACTGTAAGGCGCAACAGAGGATAGTGCGTACGACCCAGTACAACACTGGGGCCAAGCTTCCTGATATCCAGGACCTCTATACCAGGCTGTGTCAGAGGAAGGCCCAAATTGTCAAAGACTCCAGTCACCCAAGTCATAGACTGTTCTCTCTGCTACCGCACGGCAAGCGGTACCGGAGTGCCAAGTATAAGTCCAAAAGGCTCCTTAACAGTTTCTACCCCCAAGCCATAAGACTGCTGAACAATTCATCAAATGGCTACCGGATTATTACATTGAACCCCCCCCCCCCTTTGTTTTTACGCTGCTACTTGCTGTTTATCATCTATGCATAGTCACTTTACTTCTACCTACATGTACAAATGACCTCGACTAACCTGTACCCCTGCACATTTAGTCAGTACCGGTGCCCCCTGTATATAGCCTCATTACTAACCTGTACCCCTGCACATTTAGTCAGTACCGGTGCCCCCTGTATATAGCCTCATTACTAACCTGTACCCCTGCACATTTAGTCAGTACCGGTGCCCCCTGTATATAGCCTCATTACTAACCTGTACCCCTGCACATTTAGTCAATACCGGTGCCCCCTGTATATAGCCTCATTACTAACCTGTACATTTAGTCAATACCGGTGCCCCCTGTATATAGCCTCATTACTAACCTGTACCCCTGCACATTTAGTCAGTCCCGGTGCCCCCTGTATATAGCCTCATTACTAACCTGTACCCCTGCACATTTAGTCAGTCCCGGTGCCCCCTGTATATAGCCTCATTACTAACCTGTACCCCTGCACATTTAGTCAGTACCGGTGCCCCCTGTATATAGCCTCATTACTAACCTGTACCCCTGCACATTTAGTCAGTCCCGGTGCCCCCTGTATATAGCCTCATTACTAACCTGTACCCCTGCACATTTAGTCAGTCCCGGTGCCCCCTGTATATAGCCTCATTACTAACCTGTACCCCTGCACATTTAGTCAGTCCCGGTGCCCCCTGTATATAGCCTCATTACTAACCTGTACCCCTGCACATTTAGTCAGTCCCGGTGCCCCCTGTATATAGCCTCATTACTAACCTGTACCCCTGCACATTTAGTCAGTCCCGGTGCCCCCTGTATATAGCCTCGTTACTGTTATGTAATTCTACTGCGGTACTTTTTCATTTTTTACTTTATTCACCAAATATTTTCTTAACTCTATTTCTTGAACTGCACTTTTGGTTAAGGGCATGTAAGTAAGCATTTCACTGTAATAAAATTTGATTTGAGGAGACTAAATTACTTGGTGTTACCTTCGATTGTAAAGTGTCATGGTCAAAACATATAGATTCAACAGTTGTAAAGATGGGGAGAGGTCTGTCATTAATAAAAGACGCTCTGCTTTTTTTTGACACCACACTTCACAAAGCAAGTCCTGCAGACTCTAGTTTTATCTTGATTACTGTCCAGTCATATGGTCAAGTGCTACAAAGAACGACCTAGTTAAGCTGCAGCTGGCCCAGAACAGAGCAGCACGTCTTGCTCTTCATTGTAATCAGAGGGCTAATATAAATACTACGCATACCAGTCTCTCTTGGCTAAGAGTCGAGGAAAGACTGATTGTTTCTTACAAAAACAAGAATTGACGCCATGTTGGAAATTCCAAATAGTTTGCATAGTCAACTTACACACAGTACTGACACTAGGACTGGGGACGATATGGCTTAAATATTTCTTCACATTTTTCACAGTATTTAAAAAATTAAATTAAAAAATAAGGCATTTCTTTTTTATATAAAGGATTGCAACAAATTAATTCTAAGTGGGTTTTAATTAGTTTAATCCATTCTGATTTTTGTTGGAACAGCATTAAACACTGACAGTGAATAACAGTAGTGGTACTGGTTAAACTTTTACTAAACACAGGAACACTAATAAATAACTTTACAAAAACAAAAGAAAACCATGAATATATTCACAGTGTGACAGTTATGGTCAAGGAAAACCAGCCTATCCACTCTCTATGGCTTCAGTACTGCGCTGTGACATGTTATGGTACCACCATGAAAATAAATAACATACAAATAACTATTTCACATGATGCGCAAATTGCGAAGGCTGTTAAATGCTACCAAACAGAATAACTTCAATAATTCCAACAAAATAATGTAAACATTCAAGTCAAACGGGGAAAGACCACAGCTTCAAATAGGGGCTTAGGCTTATGAATTACATCACACTTTCATTTAACCAGGTTGTTAACTGCTGCTATAGAACCAACAATCATATTGGTTTCACAGGTTATGGGAAAGGAAAACAAGCCTATCTGTCTTAAGTGCAGCTCTGTGGCATGTCACCACATTGCCACCAGTGCTGAAGGCCCTTTCGGAAGGTGAACTAGTGGCAGGAATGCACAGGTATTTCTTGGCCAGTTTGCTGACTCTTGGAAAGTTCTCTTCATGGACCCTCCACCACTCCAGGGGATCTTCCTCACCTGTCAGCATCAACAGTATGCAGGTTGCTATTCAGCTCAGCTTCAAAATGGCCCCTTTGTCAGACAGGGAAGCTGCTGGTGTTTGTCCTTTTTTCCCCCCTTTCTTTTTTTAAAAGGTTTCAAGCGTCTTCTTAATTTTCTTTGGTTCCACTGGGTCTGGTGCTCCTGACCTGTGATTAATCTGTATCTCTGATGGATGGCACCTGCTCTGTCAGCAGCCTACGAAGCTCCGCTGCTACTCTTGTATTTATGTAGTCCACCCTGTCGCTCTTGATGCATGTGATTTTAAAGCGTGGGTCTGGGAAGGACACTACGTCCAAACAGGTCATCTGTGGTAGGATCGGAGTATTTTTCCGTTCAGATAATCAAGGATGGTCCTCTTGATGTCCTCTGTTAGGGGTGAGTCATCTTCCAGAGTCAAAACAGTGATGTTGAACACCTGGAGTTCAGCAGGCTTCAGGTAGGAGACACTTACATCATCTTCTCCAGACAAGGTGTCAGTGAACTCCTGCAGGGGAGCCAGAGCTTTGTCGATTGACTCAAGGACTTGTAAGTCCTGCCATGTAGGCACAAGGTGCCTGATTTTCTTGTCTGCAGCCAGGACCTGAGTTACAGCCTTCTCCTGTTCAAGCACTCTCTGGATCATCTTCTGACGTGAGCCCCACCTGGTTGGAGTTTCAATGACAAATGAGTGGTCAGGCAAGTCAAGTTCATCAGCTTGTGAAGTTTTCATAGCTTTTTTTATTTTTCCAGGCCATAGAAATGGCGCTGACTACTCTCTTGCAGACAGCAACTGGTCAATCCTGGGATCTTTAACTCTTCTCCCTGTAAAAAATACCAACAAAACAAGTGACAATATTAACTCAGCTTCTTTTTTTTTTCTTATATTCAAATGACAGAATAGAAACAAGAACCAAAAAGTAAACAACTAGATAATAAATAATAGGTATATTACACAAATATGACCTGAAATTTGATTTAACCGTTTTCCATTATTGGGTATAACGTTTAATTACAGTAATTGTGATTTAATGGATTGATCTACATACATTATATACAGTAAAATAAATATATTTCAATTAATGTGATGAACACTCCAGCAATGCTAGGCTAGATTGTTATTGATGAAATATTAATTTAACAAACATCCTGATAGTTTATAACAGTAGCTGCATATTTGCAAAAATATTTTGGCAACTATTTAAACTTACCGATGGCGAGATGAAGACGGTGACCAAAACACTGCAGTCTTGTCCAGCTGTTCGGCTCCATGGCTTTTACCATGTTAGAATTGTTGTCAGTTGTAAAACACACACACAAGTTGTTCTTCTTTCAGTCCCCATAATTCTAGGGCATCCCTCAGCCCTTGGACAAGCAATTCTCCTGTATGGTCCTCCGGTACATCTTCTCTCCAGCTCCCAGGCATCGGTTATAAAATAGACAGCTAGGCTAATGTAAGGCTTGGATGTTCGGCTTGACCATAGGTCCATTGTGCTGGCAACGTGTATCATGTTTTCAATCTCCCTCTTCACTCTTTCATGGCATTCAGTGTACTTATTTGGCAAGACTGTCCTGCTAAAGTATTTTCGCCCTAGGCAGTACATACCTGGGATCCAAAGTTTTTGAATCCGTAATGTCCCGCCATCTTTTGCTTTTCTTGTCGTACGGGATCCACTTTCAAATGATGCAACCACTGTGTTTTGGTTCAAACTTGATGTAGTTTTAGGCCTGGCACCGAGGTAGATGTTTCTTTGTACTTTCACCATATTCGACCACATGGCAGCTTTTTAGGTGGCTATAGGAGGTTACTCGTGTTTCCCCCCTTTTACAACCAGAGACCGCTTGCATAAGTTGCAAAATATGTTTTTTTTCTTCGTTTGTTGTCTTAAAACCAAACCATGTCCACACTATCGACATTGCACTTTTTTTTTATCCACAAATTCTTCACTTGCAGCAGGAATTGGCGGAGTA
Organism: Salmo trutta; assembly: GCF_901001165.1. Taxonomy (NCBI): domain Eukaryota; kingdom Metazoa; phylum Chordata; class Actinopteri; order Salmoniformes; family Salmonidae; genus Salmo; species Salmo trutta. The sequence goes on along the minus strand of NC_042968.1, from coordinate 89,223,243 downwards.
TTTTTTGAAAACTCTATTACTTTCATCCTCCATCGTGTTTTTTCCCCCACCACTTACAGATTTCTAGGTGTTTCCAATGTGTGTTTGTTTGCGTCAACACGAAGTGCGCATCATTTTCCCCCCAAGGTTGGTAGGGGCGCCTTTCATTCCAAAATTACATTATTCTCATTCGTTGCAGCTGCCGGAAGGACACTAATTTGTAAATTAATACATTTAACATAACAAAACAATAAAATACCGGTACAGAAGGTAAATCCAAACCGGTACATAAATGAAGACAAATGTATATTGTTTTTTCCCCCGTTATAGCGCCAAGCCTTAACTGACACACACACTTATCCCACCAGATATCCCACCAGGGGTCTTTTCACAGTCTCCAGGTCAAGAACAAATTCAAGAAACGTACAGTATTAGACAGAGCCATGAGTGCATGGAGCTCCCTTCCATCTTATATACCGCAATTTAACAGCAAACCTGGTTTCAAAAAAACAAAGTAAAACCTTGCAGAACAACACCTCTCTGTTACCTACTTGTTGTGTGTATGTACTAACATGTACAGTTACATACACTTAGGTTGGAGTCATTAAACTCGTTTTTCAACCACTCCACAAATTTCTTGTTAAACTATAGTTTTGGCAAGTCGGTTAGGACATCTACTTTGTGCATGACACAAGTCATTTTGCCAACAATTGTGTACAGACAGATTATTTCACTTATAATTCACTGTATCACAATTCCAGTGGGTCAGAAACAAACACTAAATTGATTGTGCCTTTAAACAGCTTGGAAAATTCCAGAAATTATGTCATGGCTTTAGAAGTTTCTAATAGGCTAATTGACCTCATTTGAGGTGTACCTGTGGATGTATTTCAAGGCCTACCTTCAAACTCAGTGCCTCTTTGCTTGACATCATGGGAAAATCAAAAGAAATCAGCCAAGACCACAGAAAAAAAATTGTTGACAAGTCTGGTTCATCTTTAGGAGCAATTTCCAAACGCCTGAAGGTGCCACGTTTATCTGTACAAACAATAGTATGGAAGTATAAACACCATGGGACCACGCAGCCGTCATAACGCTCAGGAAGGAGACGTGTTCTGTCTCCTAGAGATGAACGTACTTTGGTGCGAAAAGTGCAAATCAATCCCACAACTACAGCAAAAGACCTTGTGAAGATGCTGGAGGAAACAGGTACAAAAGTATCTATATCCACAGTAAAACAAGTCCTATATCGACATAACCTGAAAGGCCGCTCAGCAAGGAAGAAGCCACTGCTCCAAAACCGCCATAAAAAAAAGCAACTGCACATGGGGACAAAGATCGTATTTTTTTGAGAAATGTCCTCTGGGCTGATGAAACAAAAATCAAACTGTTTGGCATAATGACTATCGTTATGTTTGGAGGAAAAAGGGGGATGCTTGCAAGCCTAAGAACACCATCACAACCGTGAAGCACGGGGGTGGCAGCATCATGTTGTGGGGGTGCTTTGCTGCAGGAGGGACTGGTGCACTTCACAAAATAGATGGCATCGTGAGGTAGGAAAATTGTGGATATATTGAAGCAACATCAAGACATCAGTCAGGAAGTTAAAGCTTGGTCGCAAATGGGTCTTCCAAATGGACAATGACCCCAAGCATATTTCCAAAGTTGTGGCAAAATGGCTTAAGGACAACAAAGTCAAGGTATTGGAGAGGCCATCACAAAGCCCTGACCTCAATCCTATAGAACATTTGTAGGCAGAACTGAAAAAGCATGTGCGAGCAAGGAGGCCTACAAACCTGACTCAGTTACACCATTTCTGTCAGGAGGAATGGGCCAAAATCCACCCAACTTATTGTGGGAAGCTTGTGGAAGGCTACAAGAAATGCTTGACCCAAGTTAAACAATTTAAAGGCAATGCTACCAAATACTAATTGAGTGTATGTAAACTTCTGACCCATTGGGAATGTGATGAAAGATATACAAGCTGAAATAAATCACTACTATTATTCTGACATTTCACATTCTTAAAATAAATAGTGGTGATCCTAACTGACCTAAGACAGGGCATTTTTACTTGGATTAAATGTCAGGAATTGGGAAAACTGAGTTTAAATGTATTTGGCTACGGTGTATGTAAAACTTCAACTATATGGTGTAACTGATAGATGCACACACACACTACATGTTAATGTTTTTAAAAGGTATATAAATTGTAAAGGCTTTTGTCTGTAATGTCTTTTTCGCTATGTGTCGGACCCCAGTAAGACGAGCTGTCACCACTGGGATTCTAATAAATAACTGGTGCCCACTGCCTGCCCTACAGGACACCTACAACACCAGGTGTCGCAGGACAGCCAAGAAGATTATCAGGGACCCTAGCCACCCAAGCCATGCCCTGTTCTCCCCACTTCAAAATCACTCTGACGCAGGCAGTCAGGAGCATCATGACAAAAATGTAAAGACTGGCAGTGTCAGAAGAAGGCCGTCCCCCCAATAAAAGACTCCAGTCACCCAAGTCATAGACTGTTCTCTCTGCTACCGCACGGCAAGCGGTACCAGAGCGCAAGTTTAAGTCCAAAAGGCTCCTTAACAGTTTCAGCCACCCAGATTATTTACAATGACACCCCCCTTTTGTTATTACACTGCTGCTACTCGCTGTTTATCATCTACCCATAGTCACTTTACCCCTATGCACAAATTACCTCGACTAACCTGTACCCCCGCACATTGGATCTGTACCGGTACCCCCTGTATAAAGCCTTGTTATTGTTAAGTAATTTTCTTGCATTATTATTATTTATTTTTTTAACTTTTGTTTATTTAGTAATTATTTTCTTAACTATTTCTTGAAGTGCATTGTTGGTTTAAGGGCTTGTACCTCGACTTACCTGTACCCGTGCACATTTACTCAGTACCGGTGCCCCCTGTAATATAGCCTCGTTATTGTTATGTAATTCTACTGCTTTTCTGTTGTATTCGGCGCATGTGACAAAATAAAATTCGATTCAATATGTATTGGGGTGGAGTCAGAGTAAAGAATGAGGGGGTGGGGGGGAACGACCATAGTGGGAGCAGCAGCATGACCATTGAGTGAAATAAAAACAAATATTTAAAAAGGTTCTATATGTACACTACCGTTCAAAAGGGGTCACTTAGAAATGTCTTTGTTTTTGAAAGAAAATGTTTTAAAAAAAAGTCCATTCGAATAACATCAAATTGATCAGAAATAAAGTGTAGACATTGTTAATGTTGTAAATTACTATTATAGCTGGAAATGGCAGATTTTTTATGGAATATCTACATAGGCGTACAGAGGCGCATTATCAGCAACCATCACTCCTGTGTTCCAATGGCACGTTGTGTTGGCTAGTCCAAGTTTATCATTTTAAAAGGCTAATTAATAATTAGAAAACTATTTTGCAATTATGCTAGCACAGCTGAAAACTTGCGCTGATTAAAGAAGCAATAAAACTGGCCTTCTTTAGACTAGTTGAGTATCTGGAGCATCAGCATTTGTGGGTTTTCGATTTCAGGCTCAAAATGACCAGAAACAAAGAACATTTTTCTGAAACTCGTCAGTCTATTCTTGTTCTGAGAAATGAAGGCTATTCCATGCGAGAAATTGCCAAGAAACTGAAGATCTCGTACAACGCTGTGTACTACTCCTTTCACAGAACAGTGCAAACTGTCTCCAACCAGAATAGAGAGAGGAGTGTCTGTGTTCTTTTGCACATCTTAATCTTTTCTTTTTATTGGCCAGTCTGAGATATGGCTTTTTCTTTGCAACTCTGCCTAGAAGGCCAGCATCCCGGAGACGCCTCTTCACTGGAATAGCCTTCATTTCTTATATATATTTATATAAAAAATTACATGTTTAATTTCCCTCAACAGCCATTCCCCCCCACCCCCTCAACGGTCATGCCGCTGCTCCCCCATGGTCATTCCCCCCACCCCCTCAACAGTCATGCCGCTGCTCCCCCATGGCCTACACCCCCTCAACAGTCATGCCACTGCTCCCCCATGGCCTCCACCCCTCAACAGTCATGCCACAGCTCCCCCATGGCCTCCACCCCCTCAACAGTCATGCCGCTGCTCCCCCATGGTCATTCCCCCCACCCCCTCAACAGTCATGCCGCTGCTCCCCCATGGCCTCCACCCCAATGGACACGTACTTCTTAAATCAATGCCAACGTTGTTATTATGTATACAGTGCTGTTTATATTGTTTGTTTAATTATCACTTTCATTATTTTATTTCACTTCATCCTGCATGTTGGAGCTCAGGCGCATACGATTTTCACTGTACTCTGCAATCACACCTGCAACCTTGTACACATGACTATTAAAACAATCTGAGGAAGTGTCGACAAGTTAAGGTTGGTCAAATCTTCTGTGTTATGCCAAACAGTACCCATCCAGCCAGCCGGAACAGAGTAATGGTCTGACTAGGCAATATTTCTAATAGCTAGGTGAAAGTGTGCATTTCTTAAAGGTCCAGTGCTGTCAAAAATGAAATTTTCCTGTGTTACGTTATATATATATATAGCCACACTGAGGTAACAATAAAACTATACAATTGTGAAAACGATAATGCCCTTTTTTTTAGTATAAAGAGCTGTTTGAAAAGACAGCCTTGATTTTAACGTTTGTTCTGGTCTGGGAAATTAGTGAGATGCACTCCAGGATCTAAAGCACCAGAATTGTGTAATATATAGTACAAATTGGAGTCATACCATATAATACAAAAAGCAAAATATATATACGAAAATGGATGATGTAGTACACAAAAAAAACAAGGACCACTTTCAAAACGACTGGCTGAAATGTAAAAAAAAATAATGATGCATCTTTAATACACCAATAAGAAACAGCTCCAAACCTATCTGCCAATAACAGCGAGTTTTCAGTTTCCCTTCTCCACTCAGACCACTCCTAGATAAATTCTTACTGGAGAAATTGCTCTTTGCTAAGAAGCCATTTTTATGTTAAACAATCACAGTTAGGTACCTAATTGTTACCCAGAAATGATTAGATATTGAGATAAAAAAAAACGTCTGCATTGGACCTTTAAGATTACTAAAGAGACCTTGTGTCAAAAGCCAATTCATCCATTTGCACATTTTCAAAGGTTTTTTTTTGACAATCATGTGCGTTACTTCAATCAATACAGCACGAAGTTACAGACAGAGAACTGTGTTGTTGACAAAGCAATGCAAGATGTATGTAGGAGGGGGAAGGGGACAACTAAATATGACAATATTATACGTGTTCATAAAAGGATGGTTGGAAACATTGGCAATTTGGCAAAGACTTACCTCATTGACACATCTTACTAGCTAACCAATACCCCCCCCCCCAGAAGAGTCTTGAATCATCCAAATCAAATCATGCCATTCGACTTTTCCTTTAGCTCGCTAGCTAGCAAACCAGGCTAGCGTTACAGTACATAATTCACTTAACCTTTTCAAACTTCAGCCACGTACAAAAAACGAAAATATGATATACTAACTAGTTAATAACGCTAGCTATTTCACAAAATCAAAACGCATGAGCAGTAGCTCATATTTTCAACATGGACACGAGGTATGCATGTAGTTAGCCATTCTTGCAAGCTAGCTAACTAGCTACATTAGCTAGCTACGCTGTAAATGCAGTCGCATTGGGGTGAACGGCTGGCTGTGCGTATTGTTATGGCACAGTTGTACGTCAAGGCCACTAGTTGACTGAATTGCTTGTTAGTGTACTGTAGCTAGTTAGCTAGCAAATACATCAAATTGAATTGAGTAACACGCAAGTCCTGCATTTGCTACTATTAATTGTATTTTGATGAGCACATTAAAATCAACCACGCACAACGTGCACATATATTCGTTTCATAGCCATCTACAACCCCGTTGCTAGTGATACATTTACAACAAAATAAAATAAAAAAAATACTGTTAGCTAAACTTGCCCCCATTCTCTACCCTCAGTGTGAGAACAGCGGCAAGGCGGACACCGCTAGCTAGCTAGCTAGCCCCGATACACACGGGCAGGGAACGAGGACAGCTCCGTCGGATTTGGAGCACTTTAACTGGACAGATCCAGACAAATGTTGTACCTTCAAAAATCAACACCACGAAATTAACTCCGAATTACACACGAATAACGTTTGCTTGTGATAATTCCTACCTTTGTTTTTTATGAATTGCAATGAATTGTATCCTCTCTCTCTCTCTCTCTTGCAGCTCTCTTCCCCCTCCTATCTTCAAAATGGCGCCAATTTGCTCCGACAGCACCCGTGGGCCAAACCCCCATACAGAGGGACAGAGCGCCCTCTATGGAGCCACGCAGGGAACGCACCGGCGGGTTGAATAATGGACCGACCCTGGGTTTATAAAGCGCCGATATCGACTCTGTCGTTTGAGCATGCTTTTGGGGGCACAGTCGATAGCGTGCTGGATTTCGGGCTAGAAGGTTTTTTTTTTACTGTATTGATTTACAGAATCTATCTATCTATCTAATCTATCTAATCTATCTATCTATCTATCCCTCTCTCTCTCTCTCTCTCTCTTTCTCTCTCTTTCTCTCTCTCTATATATATATATATTGTTTATATTACATTTAAAAAAATCTGAAGGTGCACGTGCAATTCATTTAGCCATGGGGCAGAGAGAACATTTAGCAGTTTTATAACACATTTATTACAGCTAATTTCCTGCTATTCTACCCATTTTGCCATAATATAATAATAATTATTAACTGGGTGGTTCGAGCCCTGAATGCTGATTGGCTGACAACCATGTTAAATCAGACCGTATACCACAGGAATAACAAAACATTTATTTGTACTGTTCTAATTACGTTGGTAACCAGTTTATAATAGCAATAAGGAACCTCGGAGTTTAAGGTATGTAGCCAATATACTACGGCTAAGGGCTGCATCCAGGCACTCCTGTTGCGTGTGCACAAGAACAGCCCTTAGCTGTGGTATATTGGCCATATACCACACCTCCTTGGTCCATATTGCTTCATTATTGTTTCGCTCGTTTAAACGCATACACAAGAGCAGGTGAAAGACCTTACCCATGATGTTGCACAACGATTTAAGAAAAAAACATCCCAGTTTTAGTTAAAGGTTGATATAATTGGTGTTGAAATGGGAAATCCGAAGTGGTAACTAATGATATTTCATGATATGATAATACTTTTCAGTCTACATTTCTTTTCAGGGCTGGATTCTTCCTCTTTGTTAGCAGTGTTGCCATGTCCGCAGTTTTCCTGCAAATTAGGCTACTTTGAAAACGATTTCGCGGGTGAAAATGTGTGACCTGCTACTTACTGCCAGGCAATAAGGCAGGCTGTTGCTGAGTGAGTGGTGGGGAGGACCGGAGGAGTAGAGAGAGACAGAGAGAGAGGTAAATCCAACCGGACTCACAACCGCAGACAACGTGCAACCACGCCAGCTCAGGATCTCCACATCCGGCTTCTTCACCAGCGGGATCATCTGAGACCAGCCACCCAGACAACTGATGAAACTGGGGAGTATTTCTGTCTGTAATTAAACCCTTTTTCTGGAGAAAAACAAATTCTAATTGGCTAAGCCTGGCTCCCCAGTGGGTGGGCCTGGATACCAAGTGTATGGGCCTGTGCCCACCAAGGCCCACCCATGGCGGCACCCCTGCCCAGTCATGTGAAATCCATAGATTAGGGCCTAATGCATGTATTTCAATTGGCTGATTTCCTAATATGAATTGTAACTCCATTGGTTGAAATTGTTGCATGTTGCGTTTATATTTTTGTTCAGTATATTTTCTGCTGTTGTTACATTTGTGTTGGTGTTTTGTTTTGTGTCGGATGCAAGTCAGGGTGTTGTAACATATCATACGTGGCGTGCATCATGAGCAAAGTCATTGTAGCCTGTCATTTCATTTCCCCTGTGAGAACCTGATTTAAACTCTGATTTACCACCCCAAAATACCACTGCACAATATCTATTTGCACCTCTACCGGTCCGGATGGAAACTACAAGTGTTATGGCTGTCCCCCCCGTCCCCCCCAGGATTTCCGCCCCTGACCGGATGGAAACTACAAGTGTTATGGCTGTCCCCCCCGTCCCCCCCGGGATTTCCGCCCCTGACCGGATGGAAACTACAAGTGTTATGGCTGTCCCCCCCGTCCCCCCCGGGATTTCCGCCCCTGACCGGATGGAAACTACAAGTGTTATGGCTGCGCTCAATGCAATGGCACTTACACATGTAGATCCTTCAAACACCCCCAAACAGGAAAACATTTTCAAATCAAAGGCGTTATCACGAGCTCCACTAAGGCAGTTATTTATTTTATAACTTGTCCTTGTGGTAAAAATGATGTGGGTAAAACAAAGCACGAATTTAAAGTATGAATCTCGGAGCATCGTAGCACCATTAGGTGCTCAAAGTACCCAGCTGCGGCCCAGTTTTTGGAAGCAAACTACACGATTTCGTCCCTACGTTACTATCGGCATTGAACATGTCACCCTCCCTAGGAGTGTGGGTGACCTCGACAATTTATTGTTAAAATGAGAGGCTGCCTGGATCTCTAATTTAAAGACCCATGCTCTCTTCGGTCTCAACATAGACTTTGATCTGAAGCCATTCTTGTGATTATTGTGATTTTGCTATTCATTGTAAATGTTTGTAGGCCTATGTAGCCAAATTGTATCTAAGATCGTATGCTGTCCGTTTATGTTTTTTATATGATTTGTTTATATATGTAAATTAACCAAAGGCTCCTGAGTGGTGCATCGGTCTAAGGCACTGCATCTCCGTGTTAGAGGCGTTACTACAGACACCCTGGTTTGAATCCAGGCGGCAGGTAGCCAAGTGGTTAGAGTGCTGGGCCAGTAACCGAAAGGTTGCTGGATTGAATCCCTGAGCTGACAAGGTAAAAATCTGTTGTAAGGCAGTTAACCCACTGTTCCCCGGTAGGCAGTCATTGTAAATAACAATTTGTTCTTAACTGACTTGGTAGTTAAATAAAGGTTCAATGCAAAAAAACACAACCGGCTGTGATTGGGTGTCCCATAGGGTAGTACACAATTGGCCCAGCGTCGTCCAGGTTTGGCCGGTGTAGGCCGTCATTGTAAATAAGAAATTGTTAACTGACTTTCCTAGAAGGTTAAATAAATAAAGGTTAAATAAATTTTAAAAATCAAGCCAGACCCAGCCATGATTACAGACATGTGTGTGTCCTTTGAAACAATATAAACTAGTAACCTGCAGTGTTTGTAATTATAAACTGGGTGGTTTGTGCACTGAATGCTGATTGGCTGAAAGCCATGGTATATCAGACCTTAAACCACAGGTATGACAAAACATCTATTTGTACTGCTCTAATTACGTTGGTAGCCAGTTTATAATAACAATAAGGCACCTCGGGGGTTTGTGGTATATGGCCAATATACTACGGCTAAGGGCTGTATCCAGGCACTCTGCATTGTGTCATGCTAGAACAGCCCTTAGCCGTGGTATATTGGCCATATACCACACCCACTCGTGCCTTATTGATTAATTATACCCTGATGAAGACAGCTTGTCTGTTGAAACGTTTATTATTAGGTTGTTAAAGTATTGCATCTGAGCTCCTGGACCTAGAGTTTGCGGCTCTCCTTTTCTTTTTCAAGAACCATGGCATGACCACGGGCTGACTTCGCAACGCAGCCTAATCTCCTGCTAGCAGTGTACCAGAGGTTGCACCGTGTTCATTACAATGTAGAAAAAATGCATCTCTAGTCCAAACCGTTCAATAGTTAAAGGCGGTGCATGGTCATTCCGAAGGCTACATTGGCCCTGCAGCGTTTATGGTGATACAGCATCTGCTAAAGTCAGGGTCATTCATACGTCTTGCGCTCTGGAGCAGCACAGAGCTGTTGAGCAGAGCTGTTGTCAAGGAAGTTGTCAAGGAAGTGAATTTGTGTTCATACAAGAACTCCCGCACCCACCTAGCATCAACCAATCATGTCAATGCAGAGCTATACTGAGACCTCCGCATTGTTACAACATTTGAGAGGCGCACAGAAATGCGGTATGGAGCTCAATTTGGCCTATGCGTGCCTCTGGAGGTTCTGCAGTTGAGTCACACCCTCCATATGGAGTCTCCCGACCACATTTTCGGGTTCAAGCATAAATGGTCTCTTAAAGACTCTACATGGTCAATCTGTCATCTGTAGGAGCTTCGTCCTATCCATAGTACCGGAGCTTCGTCCTATCCATAGTACCGGAGCTTCGTCCTATCCATAGTACCGGAGCTTCGTCCTATCCATAGTACCGGAGCTTCGTCCTATCCTTTCTATGGAGGATTAATTGAACATAACAAAACTTTGTCAAAATGAAAGATACTGGTTTCCCCTATCCCTATCCATCTGTGGCGAAGTTTTGCCTAAATGTGTATGACAAATCCAGCTCTGGAACCAGCCATAGCCTAGCCAGTTGGCTAATCTTTTGAATACAGTGTAGCAACAAGAGATAACATTAGCTAGCTAAGGTTAGCATGCTAGCTAGCTACATTGACAGCTGTCAGTGCCCTACTTGTTGTTATTTCTCCAGTCCAGCCCTGCTCATCTTTTACTTTTAATTAAAGCACTTCACAAAGAAAAAACAAACGACAGCCAAACAGTTCTGTCAGGTACACTAACAAACTAAACAGAAAACAACCACCCACAAAACCCAAAGGAAAATAGGCTGCCTAAGTATGGCTTCCAATCAGAGACAACGAAAGACACCTGCCTCTGATTGGAAACCATACTCGGCCAAACATGGAAAACGAAACATAGAAAATGAAAACTAGAACAAATTCCTCTAGAACCAAAAAACCCCAAAACACACAAAACAACCCCCCTGCCACGCCCTGACCATACTACTATGGCAAAATACCCTTTTTACTGGTCAGGACGTGACATGAGGTGACATAGTAAATGTAAGTCCGAGACACTCCAGTTAGTACGATATGTCACCATTCATATGGTATGAATTAATCTGTGGATGTCCATCATTCATTTCGTATGACATGTTACCAATTACAATTCTTATGATATGTTTACGAATTGCAGTTGTTACAATATGTTACGAATTGCAATTCATACAACATGTTACAAATTTGCAAAACGTATGATATTTTACAAATGTTGATCTTCGCAAAAATAACTATTTAGGATGTAGCAGTTGTTATCTATAATGCTAATGCTGTAACAAAAGCTAGCCAAAGAGCCATTTTACTGGTTGAAGTGTTTTAAAAAAAATATATATATAATTCAGTTGCTTTGTAATGATGACACAAACATTATATTAAGCAGGACATTCATACAAGTCTTAAAATCAAATTATAATCCAAAAGTAGTGTGAAATTCACTCATTATCAACATGTAAATAGATTATTTTTGTTGTTGTTGCTGGCATTCTATAAGAACACCCCCTTGTTCTGCCACCAACATGCGCGCATCGCCATCGCGCGGCAATGTTTGCCGATGGGTCTATAAAGAGGGGTTCCTGTAGATGCAGAAATGCCCACATGCAGGAAAGGCACGAATCGCAGGCTGAAGTTACACACTTCTCTCATTCCCATACATTTTATGGATAGGGCCAATACAATTTTGAGGTCACGTAGGCAAACAATACAACAACAATCTTTAAATGTTGTAGGTCTACACCCTACCTACACGTTTGAAGATAGACTTATGTCGTTATGTAAATCATACGGTCGGATGGTTTCAGTTCGCAACTGCGGCGCCCAGCCAGGCATCTTTCCATGGCAGGTGCCCTACATACTGCGGCGCCCAGTCAGGCATCTTTCCATGGCAGGTGCCCTACAGACTGCGGCGCCCAGCCAGGCATCTTTCCATGGCAGGTGCCCTACAGACTGCGGCGCCCAGCCAGGCATCTTTCCATGGCAGGTGCCCTACAGACTGCGGCGCCCAGCCAGGCATCTTTCCATGGCAGGTGCCCTACAGACTGCGGCGCCCAGTCAGGCATCTTTCCATGGCAGGTGCCCTACAGACTGCGGCGCCCAGTCAGGCATCTTTCCATGGCAGGTGCCCTACAGACTGCGGCGGCCAGTCAGGCATCTTTCCATGGCAGGTGCCCTACAGCCTGCGGCGCCCAGTCAGGCATCTTTCCATGGCAGGTGCCCTACAGACTGCGGCGCCCAGTCAGGCATCTTTCCATGGCAGGTGCCCTACAGACTGCGGCGCCCAGCCAGGAATCTTTCCATTGGAGGTGCCCTACAGACTGCGGCGGCCAGTCAGGCATCTTTCCATGGCAGGTGCCCTACAGACTGCGGCGCCCAGTCAGGCATCTTTCCATGGCAGGTGCCCTACAGACTGCGGCGGCCAGTCAGGCATCTTTCCATGGCAGGTGCCCTACAGACTGCGGCGGCCAGTCAGGCATCTTTCCATGGCAGGTGCCCTACAGCCTGCGGCGCCCAGTCAGGCATCTTTCCATGGCAGGTGCCCTACAGACTGCGGCGCCCAGCCAGGAATCTTTCCATTGGAGGTGCCCTACAGACTGCGGCGGCCAGTCAGGCATCTTTCCATGGCAGGTGCCCTACAGACTGCGGCGCCCAGTCAGGCATCTTTCCATGGCAGGTGCCCTACAGACTGCGGCGCCCAGTCAGGCATCTTTCCATGGCAGGTGCCCTACAGACTGCGGCGCCCAGCCAGGCATCTTTCCATGGCAGGTGCCCTACAGCCTGCGGCGCCCAGTCAGGCATCTTTCCATGGCAGGTGCCCTACAGACAGCCCAAGGTGCGCACACAGTGACAGACAGGACAATCAGCCAATCCCTAGCGTCCTTTTCCTCCGTATACAGAGGACCCGCATCTGATTGGTTGCTAAGGGCGGGGTGCTGCCATCCGGACCCAGAGAGCTGTCACCCGACCGACCAGGCACGACTCCGGGAGGGAAGAGAGACCAGACGAATAGATGCAAACACGAGAATCAAATCACAAACAAACAAGACCGATACACCGAGGGAATGTACAAATAAACACCGGTTAAGACGCGCATAAGGTAGAGTGCATTTTTTGGTGTCAATTCTAGCGATGTCGGATGGGGATGTTTTGTGGCTGGCTTGACTATAACAATACGAGACAGCCATGTCTCGTATCTTGTCTCGATAACACACACTGACTGTACTTGGTGGCTAGGTAACCAGCTAGCTAGCGTCAACGAAATTACACGGTTTTTCACCACGAATATATATATATATTTTTTTTTTTATCACAATCGTGTAGTGAAAGAAACGCCGCCGTTGCGTTGCAGATCAACATGTTGTGAACGGGCTGATGCACCCTGTGGATATACCATTTGCTCGGAGATAAAAGATTATGTGCAAGAATAGGTGATGGTAGGCGAGGATGCTCAGCTGCCAGGCTTTTACTACGGGTCGTCGGTGTTTCAAAATGGTTGTGTCTGGGAATATAGCTAGTAGGGAACAATACGTTTTCTGGTGGTTCTATTAGGGTAATGTTATACTTAGTAATTCTACCTTATTTAAATCAATATTATTTCTTTAGGTATGTCTGTCTGTCTGTGTGATCAGATCGCTTTGTCTGTACCACGCATGAAACATCTTCCTCCAGAATATTGCAGTATAAATAAACCAGGGCACTTCGAAAGGTTACAATTCTGATCCCGAAGTTCAACTGCTCTCCGTCGCGTCCTCTTGCTCCGCCTGTGTAGTGAGTGAGTGTAGGCTAGTAGATGGACACCTGTTCATTCCCGCGGGATGCATTGCGACCAGGTGTGTGTGTGTGTGTTTTAAAGCGCGTCAAAAAATAATTAGCATGTTAATTATTGATAAGTCATCTTTCTGGAGTCTTGTTATACAGTCTGGTTTGGTGTTTAGGCTACATGGTCCCGTTTTGCTCCACATACTGTTGGCCTTGCTTTATTGTGTAATGCATTGCAGCCTGCAGTGTCAATTCAGGATAAAAATTCCTATCTGATTTGACCTGCTACTGTAGAACTACACGCTGTTTATATGTTCTTTGTTGTTTACAGTAGGTTAGTCTAAACTACAGAGTAAGTGTATCAACATCATCCTTTTTTTTTAAATGTAGTGTCATTGTCGTGTTATAATCATCAGTGTCAAATTAGCACTGAGCTTGAACCAATGATTTCACTGCACCTATCCGGTTTATGTGACAAAACATCTATTTATTTATTTATATATGCACTAGATGACCGATAGGGGGCGAAGTGTTGAAGCCACTATGCCTCCATCTTGGTACTCCCCCACCGTTGTAAAATATATTTTGGAAGCTATAGAAATGCATTTATTCATGTCTACATTTGTTTTTGCCACATGTATTCTATTACAGACACCTTAATGCATACATTTACATTATATTATGTGAGCTAAACATAAACATTTTAAAATAAGGTATACTTTATTAAGGGATACTTTGGGATTTTGGCAATGCGGCCCTTTATCTACTTCCCCAGAGTCAGATGAAGTAGTGGATACTTTTTTTATATATATATCTGTGTCCAGTATGAAGGAAATTAGAGGTAGTTTCATGAGCCAACGCTAACTAGCATTAGCGCAATGACTGGAAGTCTATGGGTATTACTAGCATGCTACCGTAATGTTACTGTCTCCACTACAACAACAAAAATACTTAAAAACATGTAGCATTTAATTGACATACTGTAGAATTCCATTCATTCCTATGGAGAACTGCTCCTACTGGGGAGAGACAATATGGCCGACTGGTTGCTTCAAAATCCTATTGTCCCTAACCCCTAACAGTAACCCTAACCCTTGACCTAACCCCAAACCCTAAACTTAACACTAACCCTAATTCTTCCCTAATTCTAACCCTAGCCATAAACCTAACCCTAATTCTTCCCCTAACCCTAATTCTAACCCTAGCCATAAACCTAACCACTAACCCTAATTCTAACCCTAGCCATAAACCTAACCACTAAACCTAAAAAAACGTATTTTCCTTGTGGGGACCAGTGAAATGTCCCCACTTGTCCAAATTGTCCTTGTTTTACTATCCTTGTGAGTACTTCTGGTTCCTACAAGGATAGTAAAACCAAACCACAGACACGCACACACACGCACGCACGCACGCACACACACAGTGACACTCAATGGCACTGGATATGTGACAGACAGCACTGTGGGTCTTTATGATGCTTTCCTCCCCTCTCTCTCTCTCTCTCTCTCTCTCTCTCTCTCTCTCTCTCTCTCTCTCTCTCCTCTCTCTCTCTCTCTCTCTCTCTCTCTCTCTCTCTCTCTCTCTCTCTCTCTCTCTCTCTGTCGCTGTTACACTGTGCTATCGGCTGGGTAGGTGGGTTGTAGTAGGCCAGCCTACCCACGCACTGATTATGGTTGCTCGGTGATGTACAGTATATAAACATAATTCTGGTTGCTACACTCTTAGAAAAAAAGGTTCTTTATAGAACCAAAAAGGCTTCTATTGCTTGCTTCATATATGGAACCCCTCAAAGTTCTATATAGAACCCTAGAGGTTCTTCTTCAGTGAACCAAAATGGTTCCATGTAGAACCCTGCATGGTGCCATTTTTTAATTATGGCTACTATTATTAAAATAGTCATATTTTGTGCTAAGACCATAATTTAATAAAATATTTAATAATGGACGAAATAACAAAGTTTTTAGAATTTATTGTCATTATATGCAAACATAGTTTGGAAATGTGTACTGGTGGCCAGGGAGGCATCTCTTTGTTTGAATGATGGCCCACGTCAACTCTGGCTGACTTATTTGCAGTACAGTACAGTACAATGCAATACAATACAATACAATACAATACAATACAATACAATACAATACAATACAATACAATACAATTCAACACCATACAGTATAGTTTGTCCATTATTTATAGTGAACAACAAAAATCTGTCTTCTGCTCCGTTCAACTTCGGCATTTTTGCAAGTGGATAAAAAGAAAAGAAAAACTGAAAAATCACATTTACATAAGTATTCAGACCCTTTTCAGTACTTTGTTGAAGCACCTTTGGCAGCGACAACAGCCTCAAATCTTCTTGGGTATGACGCTACAAGCTTGGCACACCTGTATTTGGGGAGTTTCTCCCATTCTTCTCTGCAGATCCTCTCAAGCTCTGTCAGGTTGGATGGGGAGCGTCGCTGCACAGCTATTTTCAGGTCTCTCCAGAGATGTTTGATCGGGTTCAAGTCCAGCTGGGCCACTCAAGGATATTTAGAGACTTGTCCCAAAGCCACTCCTACATTGTCTTGGCTGTGTGCTTAGGGTCGTTGTCCTGTTGGAAGGTGAACCTTCACCCCAGTCTGAGGTCCTGAGCGCTCTGGAGCAAGTTTTCATCAAGGATCTCTGTACTTTGCTCCGTTCATCTTTCCCTCGATCCTGACTAGTCTCACAGTCCCTGCTGCTGAAAAACACTCCCACAGCATGATGCTGCCACCACCATGCTTCACCGTAGGGATGGTACCAGGTTTCCTCCAGACAGGACGCTTGGCATTCAGGTCAAAGAGTTCAATCTTGGTTTCATCAGACCAGATAATCTTGTTTCTCATGGTCTGAGAGTCCTTGGGTGACTTTTGGCAAACTCCAAGCGGGCTGTCATGTGTTTTTTACTTCCGTCTGGCCACTCTACAACAAAGGTCTGATTGGTGGAGTTATGCAGAGATGGTTGGCCTTCTGGAAGGTTCTCACAAACTTCTTCCATTGAAGAATGATGGAGGCCACTGTGTTCTTGGGGACCTTCAATGCTTCAGACATTTTTTGGTACCCTTCCCCACAACTGTGCCTCTGTAAAATCCTATCTCGGAGCACTATGGACAATTCCTTCGACCTCATGGCTTGGTTTTTGCTCTGACGTGTACTGTCAACTGTGGGACCTTATATAGACAGGTGTGCGCCTTTCCAAATCATGTCCAATCAATTGAATTTACCACAGGTGGACTCCAATCAAGTTGTAGAAACATCTCAAGGATGATCAATGGAAACAGGATGAACCTGAGCTCAATTTCAAGTCTCATAGCAAAGGGTCTGAATACTTATGTAAATATGGTATTTCTGTTTTTTATTTGTAATAAATTAGCAAAAAATTCGAAAAACCTGTTTTTGCTTTGTCATTATAGGGTATTGTGTGTAGATTGATGAGGGAAAAAAATATTTTATACATTTTAGAATAAATCTGTAAAGTAACAAAATGTGGAAAAATGGAAGGGGTCTGAATAGTTTTCGAATGCACAGTATATCATTTATTATAAATAATTTATACCTCCTTTCAGTCAGCAACAGTCTTCTAATGGCTTCATGAAACATAATCCCCTCAATTGGCTCCACACTGTAATACTGAAATAAAATAAACAATTTGCTAATTTCCAATGTCAGGCTGGATCTGTAGCACTATTTGGCATATCCCATAATAAAAAAATATGTTTATTTGCTGGCTAGCTTGTAAAGTGGTGAATTAAAGTAGCCTATCTTTTTTTGTTTAGCCAACTATGTTAGCTAGCTAGCTGGCTTACAAACGTGCTCAAATTCGAATAACGTTTCAACTTTATTTATCTAGCCTATAGTTTATCATATGACTTTTGCCAATATATTTGAATTAAATAATAAACTTTGCTTACCTTAATACATTGAAAAATAACGTACTTATTGGTAGACTACTTGCAAGTCGGTTCAGCCACTGGCCTTTTGCGTCATCATGCTGGAATGGCAGTTGGTTATTGAATTGGAATGGCAGTTGGTTATTGAAATGGAATGGCAGTTGGTTATTGAATTGGAATGGCAGTTGGTTATTGAAATGGAATGGCAGTTGGTTATTGAATTGGAATGGCAGTTGGTTATTGAAATGGAATGGCAGTTGGTTATTGAAATGGAATGGCAGTTGGTTATTGAATTGGAATGGCAGTTGGTTATTGAAATGGAATGGCAGTTGGTTATTGAATTGGAATGGCAGTTGGTTATTGAATTGGAATGGCAGTTGGTTATTGAATTGGAATGGCAGTTGGTTATTGAATTGGAATGGCAGTTGGTTATTGAATTGGAATGGCAGTTGGTTATTGAAATGGAATGGCAGTTGGTTATTGAATTGGAATGGCAGTTGGTTATTGAAATGGAATGGCAGTTGGTTATTGAATAGGAATGGCAGTTGGTTATTGAATTGGAATGGCAGTTGGTTATTGAAATGGAATGGCAGTTGGTTATTGAAATGGAATGGCAGTTGGTTATTGAATTGGAATGGCAGTTGGTTATTGAAATGGAATGGCAGTTGGTTATTGAATTGGAATGGCAGTTGGTTATTGAATAGGAATGGCAGTTTTATTTTGAATTGACCAAAAGGTTCTATATAGAACCCCCTTTTTTTATTAAACACAGTATTTCCTCTTGCTAGCATTTAGTTTGCAACAGCACAGGTTTGTATGACCCTTGCTGTTTGCCACTCAGACCTCTTACCAGGCCAAATCTAGCAACATCATTCATATGGATATAAATGTGGAAAACAGCTGAAACAAATGAAAAGGGAATGTTAGCTGTCATCTCAGAGTTTGATGTAACTGGGTTAGCTTTTGTTAGCTGTTGTTTTCTAAAACCCTCATTACACTCTGGGGTAGGAATAGAACCCTCCAGTTTCTTTGCCTTCAATCGGTATATATATATATTTATATATATATATATTTATATATATATATATATATATATATATATATATATATATATATATATATATATATAGAACCTTTTTTTAGTAAATGGTTCTTTAATCTCGTCCGAAGTACCAATAGGTTCTATATAGAACCCCAAAGAACCTTTTTTTGTAAGTGTATGTAATATTGATGCTGTTTACATCCAGTGCTGTCTGCCTGTCTGCTCGTTAGCATTGGCCAGTCGTTGTGTGGTCATACTGCTGTCAGAGGGACTCAATCTTGTCCTAGTACACACTAATCAATAACACTATCACACCATGGCTCTGTTTACATACGGAGCCCAATTCTGATTTTTCCCACAATTATGGTCACAAAGAGCTGATCTGATTGGTCAAAAGAGCAATTAGTGAAAACAATATCACAATTGGGCTGCCTTTGTAAACGCAGCCTTACATCACTGTAGCAATACCCAATCAGCACATAAAACAGCAGTGTAAGGTAGAAAAGTACATCATCTACAGACAGGCCAAAGCCAGGTCAGTATGCTGCTGTGTGGTTCAGTCGGTAAGAGCATGACGCTAGCCAACGCCAGGATCATGGGTTTGATTGTTGGGTGTACATAGAAATCAAAACATGACACCAGTACATTGTTTTATTTTTATTAGGATCTCCACGACGACAGCTATTCTTCCTGGGGTCCGACACAAAAGACAAACAGTGTATCTGTGTACTGCACCTGCCCCATACTCATTAAAATAACATAACCAATGCATCAAAACGTCCTATCTTAGTTCCTGTGTGTGTCAGTGGAGAAGGTACTCCGCTACATGGACCATCGGTACCTCAGTTCCTAATGGTGATATGACGTGATGTCTGTTTTTAGCTGAGGCTCTGTGAGCAGATCATCTGCTCTGATAATAGAAGGCTTTAGAAGGCTTTATGTAACTGTCAGGTCCCATCCATACTTCCTAAACTATGTGGTCGTTATGGAGACGGTAGAATGGGAAGAACAGGTTCTATTCTAAGATGGAACTTGTTCTGTTCTATCCAGTCTAAACTGTTGATTTTCCATTTGAACAGCAGTAATCTGAACCATTACACATTACACACTAGCAGTAGCTGCCATCTCTCTCTCTCTCTCTCTCTCTCTCTCTCTCTCTTCTCTCTCTCTCTTTCTCTCTCTCTGTCTCTCTCTCTCTCTCTCTCTCTCTCTCTCTCTCTCTCTCTTTTTTTTCTCTTTCTCTCTCTCTCTCTTTCTCTCTCTCTCTCTTTTCGCTCTCTCTCTTTCTCTCTCTCTTTCTCTCTTTATCTCTCTCACTCTCCTTCTCACTCTCTCTCTCTCTCTCTCTCTCCTTGTCACTCTGTCTCTCTCTCTTTCTCTGTCTCTCTCTTTATCTCTCCTACCATTAAAGCCAAGATAATGGAATTCATTGCCCTTGACAATCAACCGTTTTCTGTCGTGGGTGATGTTGGCTTTCGCGACTGGTTGAGCACCGGTACACGCTAACGTTACCTAGTGCGCTATTTTTCAGATGTTGCCCTACCGGAGTTACACAGTAATAGCGTCACTGCTATGAGCTTCACAACATACTATGGAACACCGTTTGGGTCGTTGCGTGTCAAAATAGATACACGTCAAATAACACTATTTGACAAAACACTATTTAACGTGTTAAATAAGCTTTTATTTTGACACCTCAAATAACACAGTTCTATTATAGGATGTTGTGTGTTCTGAATTTGCACGTGCAAACCAAGCTCCAACACTACTATCAGTAGCACTGTCAAAGCTGTACAAAAAAGTCTGCAAACGAGCAAAAACCAGCCACGAACGATGTGTTTACAATACCACGTTGGTAATAAAGCATTATTTTTTCGACCGCAACTTCTGGGGTAGCTAGCTTTAGCTTGGTACCTAGCTAGCACCAATACAACCAGACAAAACAATGACCAGTAGCAACTACAGTCATTTTCACTATTCTTAGCAATGATTTAGGAATCCTTGTGAGTGAGTATTATCTAGGTTGCTACTTGTTGTTCACCTATTGAAATTAAACTTCAGTTCATGAAAATAAATAGCAAGCCAGCTACTTAACCCTGTTGCCCAAAGCTAAAGTTATAAGCAGCCAGCTAGCTTCATCTGGCTAGTGAGGCTCGACCGGACCGGGTTATGTGTTGTGAAGCTAGCCACAATAAGGATTAGGCACAATAGTGAAATTTGTGGTTTGCCTTCAAAATAAAAGTACCTCTTTGAAAGTGATGCAGAAGGTCACAATTGGTGGAAACATGCCATATTTAGACTAGATAATGTTAAACAAGGTTGGAATGTGAAGCAATGAAATGGGGTATCAGTCTACTCGCTGACACCCACAGAACACAACTGTGAAGAGTTTATGTAAATATTAGCGTTGTAGCTCTTATCGCGGGGCTGTGACTGTGTGAAATCCCCTCTCCAGTCAGCCTATTGTATGTATTGACATTCATATTGCACTGTACAGCTTTACCTAAGGATTGGGGATCAATGAAATGGGTTATCAGTCTACTCAATACCCAAGATATTTTTTCCCAAGGTCCTCCTCAGAGTTATCAGACTCCAGAACATCCATCCAGTATTGTTTTTCCTCAGGAATAGGGTTCAATACACAATTCAATTATTATGTGACGTGCAGTCATATTCAGGTCCTGATTGGTCAACAAGCTTATTTGACAAGCAAAGACCCAAACGGTGTTCCATAGAAACGACTGAACAAATGAACAACAAAACAGCACAGCAAGTAAGTGAAAGAAATTGGTTTTGATTATATTTTACTGGTAATGGGGACATACGTAAATGCCAACAAAATAACTTTTTGGTTAGTGTGTTTGTGTGTGTGTGTGTGTGTGTGTGTGTGTGTGTGTGTGTGTGTGTAAAACTAGGCAAGTCAGTTAAGAACAAATTCTTATTTACAATGACGGCCTACACCGGCCAATCCCGGGCGACGCTGGGCCAATTGTGCGCTTCCCTATGGCACTCCCAATCATGGCCGGATGTGATACAGCCTGGATTCGAACCAGGGACTGTAGTTACGCCTCTTGCACTGAGATGCAGTGCCTTAGACCGCTGTGTCCATGTGTGTGTTAACGATTTAACTCTAATAGAATGCTTAAAAGGCTGCCAAAATGTTAAATATCGGTTATCGGTTATTTTTTTTATGCATACTGCATACTGTTCAGTCACTGCATTCCAATTTAGGTGCTTATCAATGACAAAATCTGCCATTTTCAACCCGTATATGGGATGACAGGGGCTGTGAGTGGAAAGGGAAAAGGTCTGATGTTTATTTTATAGCAGCTCTCAGCCATCTGGGCTGGCAGCAATACACTCACTGAAACTCTACTTCTCATTACTGCCTCATCCAGACAGTTTTGTATTGTGATGCCTTACTTTACAGAAGGCTATTCTATATGTGGTAATGGCCTACATGAAACCAAACACATCAATGTGTTGAGTAGGACAGTAGGGGTAGCTACACTTTTATACTCTAACCAAGGCTCCCGTCAACCGTATACTTAGTGTGTCTCAGGGTTTCCGTTAGCCGGTAATTTCTAGCATTTGACCGATAAAATAAATGAAAAGCCGATAAATAAAATTGTAGCCGTCCAAATTGTCCAGGGTTGCCCTGCTGCAGAGGAGAGAGAGAAACCGAGAGAGGAGCCTTGGCTACTGTAGATTGTGAAGATGCAATCCTTTTTCATTTAAGTAAAAATGAAAGTTAGATAGTATTCCTATAGTGAAAAGCCAACAAGGCAGGGCTCCAGACTGATTTGGTCAGTAAAGTACATTATCCTCATGATTCCTGTAATGAAAGTGTTTGCTCTGCCCCTGTTTCTCTGGGCTCTGCTGCTGTGTTGTGCGAGACACTCTCTCACTCCTTTCACATGGAAAAAAAATGATTGGGGACTGCTATCCTGTTGTAACAGATGGAACTAGGATGTCCTCAGCTTTCTGTAGGTATAATGTTTTGTTCTCAACTCTCAGTTATGAGCTCAATAGCAACTATTAAAAAAAATGTAACTGATATGGCTTTGAGATACAGAACATTGGCCATTGTGAGTCCATAGGCCTCATTGGACGGTAGGCTTCAACTGCAACTTAAACAACAGGTGTAGACTAACAGTGAAATGCTGACTTACGGGTCCTTCCTAACAACACAGAGAGAAAGAAAATATAGAAATAATAGAAAAATAAAAACACAAGGAAAAAATACACTATGAGTAAAAATAACTTGGGCTATATACACGGCAGGGTACATCAGGTTGGGAGGTATCCAGATGATTATATCGTCATACTGTCCTCTCACCCCTGGAGTTATAATATTACCGGTGTAGTACACAAGTGGGTGCCAAAAAGCAACAAAAAAAACATTGGGCGTCTATTACCAGAATGCTAACAAAATGAGCACAAGTAATAGCGAATTTGCATGCAGGCTGCTAGCTAAATATGCTAACGAGCGCAAACGAAAATAAACGAATTGCAAAAACAGGCAATCCAGCTCATAAAGTTATACATATTAAGGTAGGCGCTACCGAATGTTATTTTTGGTGAGTTTGAACATTTACAAGCGAATGTGAACGAGAGACATAGTGTAAATGAACAACGTTTTGAGGCATGCAGTAGTGTCTCTCCAGCAGCATGTGTACAG
The DNA here is from genome assembly GCF_901001165.1 of Salmo trutta. NCBI lineage: Eukaryota > Metazoa > Chordata > Actinopteri > Salmoniformes > Salmonidae > Salmo > Salmo trutta. The sequence continues at coordinate 89,199,951 of NC_042968.1, read as the reverse complement.
ACCGTGTCTGTGTGGGGTCGCTAGGACAACGGTCCGTCTGCTCTGCTGGACAAGAGACCGAGAGGACAAACAAAAAAACACGAGGAAATCAACATGCCAGGGGCAGCTGAACAAATAACTCATCCAAAGGGCTTTGCCTTCTCAAACACGGCAGAAAGCTAACATAATATGATGCCACCTTAATTCAGCCACTTACTGAGATAGCAAGTTAAACTAGGGATTGTGTTAATACATAATTCTGCGTTTTTCACACAGGAAAAAAAGATACAACGTATAAGAAATATATTGCATGTGTTTTGTAAACACATATCTAAAATGCTTCTTATTTTTATTTCTGCTCGGAGTCAGACACATTTTGTGCTTTAGTTGCACTTCTAAACTCAGATGAGAATTCATTTCTTTCCTCTGGTGCTTTTTGTCGGTGTAGCCAGCCTATTGTTCTCTGGTAAAATGAAAGATTAACTTTAAGCAAAATATTAGGAAATGTAGCTGGCTACATTCGTTCTATGATAGGCCTAAACATAGTTTATTACAAAAAAAGACCATGTTCATTTACTTGTGTGGCTGCCAGCCAAATATTTGCAATATTGTAGTGGACATAGATGAGAAGAATGTGGGCGTGGCCAAATGCCAGGATGCAATTCTTCGTGTTTATAATAAAATAATAATAATAATTGTATATCGTTGTTATTATTGTAGGACTATTTATTCGAGATCCTTCTTATTTATTAGGTTTCCCGAGTGGCGCTGTGGTCTAAGGCACCACATCTCACTGCTAGAGGTGTCACTACAGACACTGGTTTGATTCCAGGCTGTATCACCACCGGCCGTGATTGGGAGTCCCATAGGGCGGCGCACAATTGGCCCAGTGTCGTCCGGGTTAGGATTTGGCCGGTGTAGGCCGTCATTTTAACTGACTTGCCTAGTTAAATATATAATAATAATCCAACCCAGTTGTTTAAATATGGAAAATGTGTTTTGTTTCATTCTGTTGAGACATTTTCATTGGCTAAATTAAGTTGTCTGTCTTTTTAATTGTGTGCTCCCGAAAAAAGAAAAAAAAAGTGTCCTTATGTACATCTATATTTGTGTGTGCGCCATATTTAGTTGAAGTTAAGTTATAAGTAGGCCTTTTGTAAAATAAACATTAGCCTGTTGCTGTCGTTTGTTTGGTATGGTAGGCACTAGCATTTCTTGGTAATTGCTGCAATATAGCTGGTACAAAACCTTTGTGAAGGTTTAAACTAGTTCGCAAATGTTTTGTTTTATTCTGTTGAGTCATTTTCTTTGGTCAAATTAAGTTCCAACTGTTGTGTTTGTCGCAATATAATATCCCGTTCATATTTTCCATATAAACAATGGCTTGACTTAATTTTGATATTACCTTAATAAAGTTTAGAAACTTTTGTGAAGGTTTAGTGGCTATTAGCCTGTTATACTGCAGAGCCTATGAAATGAAGGCAGTACGCTCCAACTGACTCTGACAGTTGAACTTGAGGCGACGAAGAATGTTTTAGACCTCCCAGAGTTACTTCTTTAATCTAACAATATAATGCTCATCTATATATACACATTTTTAATCTAATAGAAAAATGTGCGTATTAGCTTCCTTCTGTACGCCTATATCTGTACAGCAGACGCAGTAGCCTATCTGATCAGTATAAATGTCATGGGCGTCGTAAGGATAGGACCAAGGTGCAGCGGGTAAAGTGCTCATCTTCTTAATTTATTAAAGAAAACACTTAAACAAAATAAACAAACGACGAAAACAGTTCCATAAGGCTCCCAGGCTATACAGAAAATAACCACCCACAAAACACAAGTGAAAACAAACGCAACTAAATATGGCCTCCAATTAGAGACAACGACAACCAGCTGTCTCTAATTGGAGGTCATTGCCAAAAACCCAACATAGAACTAGAAAACTAGATATACACATAGAAATAGAAAATATAGAACATAAACCAAAAACACCGAAACACACAAAACAAACACCCCCTGCCACGCCCTGACCAAACTACAATGACAAATAACCCCTTTTACTGGTCAGGACGTGACAATAAAGAACTTACGCTGGCATATCTCTATCTGTCTATCTGGGGCCTAAACTTCTCTTCCATATTAAGATCATACAATGGACACCTAAGCCTGGAGGTTTATGCATGCAAGAACCTGATGTATTTAGTGCTGAAATCTCTGACAGCTGAACCGTGAGGTGGAGAATTATTGTTTTAGGAAAGTAAAAAAACAACAAAACAATAGGCTATAATGTTTTGAATACATGCTACACATCCAAACACAAGGAATAGTGTTTTTGTAATTAGTTATAGGCTGTTTTGAGGGACATGTAAATGTGGCTCATTTGGCCAACATCCCTGGTTTATTGATGGTGCTGGCTGCGTGGGTTGACGACCTAATGTGTTACCTGATGTATTATGGATGACCTAATGTGTTACCTGATGTATTATGGATGACCTAATGTGTTACCTGATGTATTATGGATGACCTAATGTGTTACCTGATGTATTATGGATGACCTAATGTGTTACCTGATGTATTATGGATGGCCTAATGGGTTACCTGATGTATTATGGATGACCTAATGTGTTACCTGATGTATTATGGATGACCTAATGTGTTACCTGATGTATTATGGATCACCTAATGTGTTACCTGATGTATTATGGATGACCTAATGTGTTACCTGATGTATTATGGATGACCTAATGTGTTACCTGATGTATTATGGATGACCTAATGTGTTACCTGATGTATTATGGATGACCTAATGTGTTACCTGATGTATTATGGATGACCTAATGTGTTACCTGATGTATTATGGATGACCTAATGTGTTACCTGATGTATTATGGATGACCTAATGTGTTACCTGATGTATTATGGATGACCTAATGTGTTACCTGATGTATTATGGATCACCTAATGGGTTACCTGATGTATTATGGATCACCTAATGGGTTACCTGATGTATTATGGATAACCTAATGTGTTACCTGATGTATTATGGATGACCTAATGTGTTACCTGATGTATTATGGATAACCTAATGGGTTACCTGATGTATTATGGATAACCTAATGGGTTACCTGATGTATTATGGATGGCCTAATGGGTTACCTGATGTATATGGTTGACTGGTACATTTCTCACATGTCAGATCAATTCATATCTTCCCAGTCACTTGTCTTCCCGGTCACTTCCTGTTAAGGGATTTATATGTTTGAATGTTATGATTAAATCATTCTACCCTGAGACTTAACTATTAGGGATATGGTCTATATAGCATGTAGAATGAGTAACTAAA
>NC_042968.1:89164126-89191626 GCF_901001165.1 Salmo trutta | reverse complement strand
TGATGGGGGGATATTATAAACACGATCCACAGTGGTCTTCCAGGCTGATGGAGGGATATTATAAACATGATCCACAGTGGTCTTCCAGGCTGATGGGGGGGATATTATAAACACGATCCACAGTGGTCTTCCAGGCTGATGGAGGAATATTATAAACATGATCCACAGTGGTCTTCCAGGCTGATGGGGGGGGATATTATAAACACGATCCACAGTGGTCTTCCAGGCTGATGGAGGGATATTATAAACACGATCCACAGTGGTCTTCCAGGCTGATGGGGGGGGGATATTATAAACACCATCCACAGTGGTCTTCCAGGCTGATGGAGGGGATATTATAAACATGATCCACAGTGGTCTTCCAGGCTGATGGAGGGGATATTATAAACACGATCCACAGTGGTCTTCCAGGCTGATGGGGAGGGGATAGCCCAAATAGTTCAGGCACACCCCTGAACCTATAGCACTACTGCATTGGGCTTAGAATTAGCACTGTGTTAGGTCAGTTAAACTAGAATTAGCACTGTGTTAGGTCAGTTAAACTAGAATTAGCACTGTGTTAAGTTAGTTAAACTAGAATTAGCACTGTGTTAAGTTAGTTAAACTAGAATTAGCACTGTGTTAAGTTAGTTAAACTAGAATTAGCACTGTGTTAGGTCAGTTAAACTAGAATTAGCACTGTGTTAGGTTAGTTAAACTAGAATTAGCACTGTGTTAGGTTAGTTAAACTAGAATTAGCACTGTGTTAGGTCAGTTAAACTAGAATTAGCACTGTGTTAGGTCAGTTAAACTAGAGGCCTAAAACTACGTCCAACAGATGTTTAATCCAGTGAGATTAAGTGAACACAACAACAAACAATGTCTTGTCCATAATATCCTGTCCATCATGTCCTGTCCATCATGTCCTGTCCATAATATCCTGACCATAATATCCTGTCCATAATATCCTGTCCATAATATCCTGTCCATAATATCCTGTCCATAATATCCTGTCCATAATGTCCTGTCCATAATGTCCTGTCCATAATGTCCTGTCCATAATGTCCTGTCCATCATATCTTGTCCATCATGTCCTGTCCATCATGTCCTGTCCATAATGTCCTGTCCATAATGTCCTGTCCATAATGTCCTGTCCATAATGTCCTGTCCATAATGTCCTGTCCATAATGTCCTGTCCATAATGTCCTGTCCATAATGTCCTGTCCATAATGTCCTGTCCATAATATCCTGTCCATCATGTCCTACCCATCATATCCTGTCCATAATATCCTGTCCATCATGTCCTGTCCATAATATCCTGTCCATAATATCCAGAGAGATAGACAGAGATATTGACAGAGAGAGATAACAGAGAGATAGAGGCAGACAGAGAGATATGCCACTTCTGGTCAAATCACACTCTCTTCTCTCACCACTTCCCATCTCTGTGTCTCTCACTTCTGGTCAAACCACTTAATAGTTTTTTATTTATTTAATGAGAGTGCTTGTTTAATCTACACAGTAACATCAGCCCTTTCATATTGTCACTGGCACTCTCACTCAGACAAAACAACAATAGACTACATGATAAAATTACATCATCGATTGATTACTGCCTCCCTCTATCTGACAGGGAACATACATTCTTAACTTCCACCCACATCCAACCACAACGACCCACCATGATTGGCTGTTTGGCGTTGGCATCGACCAATCAGCTACGAGATGAGACCTGAGGAACAGGAGCAGGAGTGTGTGTAATTTGCATGTGTAATTTGTCCAGAGGAGAGGGCCACGCCTCTCGCCCTCTTTGGCACCATGAAGTCTGCTTGTTCCTTGGACAGCGAGAGAGAGAGAGAGAGAGAGAGAGAGACAGAGAGAGAGAGAGACAGAGACAGAGAGACAGAGAGAGAGAGAGACAGATACACAGAGAGAGAGAGAGAGAGAGAGAGAGAGAGAGAGAGAGAGAGACTCAGAGAGAGAGATACACAGAGAGAGAGAGAGAGAGACAGAAACACAGAGAGAGAGAGAGAGACACAGAGACATGAAGGTAGGTTGTTTAGTTTGGGATGAAGGTTAGGCTACCTCAGTACAATTGTTGCTTCTGTGTCATGAAACTGAAAGTACAGTCAGTGTGTGTTAGTATTTGTGTGTGTATACAGTCAGTGTGTGTTAGTATTTGTGTGTGTATACAGTCAGTGTGTGTTAGTAGTTGTGTGTGTGTGTTAGTATGTGTGTGTGTGTGTGTGTGTGTTAGTATGTGTGTGTGTGTGTGTCAGTAATGACAGTTGGCTTAATTCGCAAAATGTTTTTGTCCCAATGAGTCACAACATTCCACTGTGGGTTCACAGCCTGATTGGCTGCACACACACACACACACACACACACACGCACGCACGCACGCACACACACACACACACACACACACACGTACAAGTGTTTTACATTATTGCCAGCTGTCGGCTAGTCAGCCGGTTACATGTTCCACTTCATATTAACTAGGCTACTTTTCATTTAAAAGATTGATTTCGCTAGTCCGTCGAGTCCTCTCCCGCTAGGAAGAACGATGCCCATCTTCTAGATGATCTATTGATAGCATAGGCACCTGTCAGTGACAAAGTGAGCGGTGACAGGGAAACCCAGCAAAGAGGAAGAGGCGAAGCGGGAGGTTATACTCTGTCCAAAATAAGCCCAATGCGTTTCTATTGGCTATTATTAAGCTTGTCGCCTGCCTTTCCGCCTTTGAGACGACGACTCCCATTGTTTAGGGCGGAGACATGAGCATCTCATCATTACAAGATATACAGATCTTTGATTGCAGTCGGATTTCTGGAGGAGGGAGAGAGCATGATGCTGGTGAATTTACACTTCCTGTGTAATGTAAGTGGCAACGATAATTCTAAATCCACCACTTAGGCCAAATTATTATTTTCTGACACATTCATTTATTTTCTTTTGCGTTTTTTTTGTTGGGCTGAATGCGGAGTCGTGGAGCCATTGTAGGCTATTTACTGTGTGTTGATTGACAACTGAACAGCAAGTGTTGACTAGTTTATAGAAAGTGTCAAACCGACTGAATAAAGTCAATCTGCTATATGCCTTTACTATTCATAAAGCAACGTGCTTATACGTCCAGGACAAGTAAACCATAGGACTTCCTAGGTTTCCTAGGTTTCCATTCAAGTGTTGCTAATGTGAGTTACTCTCGTCTCATCAGTTGGTTCCCAACCTTTTCCGGTTACTGTACCACGGACATGATCTTTAGGACCCTCACGGAATCCAGGCATTAAAACAAATGTATTGAATGTATTGACCTTTGTAGGGAATCAACTAAATGTATTAAACATTATTAATTTTTCCAAGTTTATCATAAGACGTGAACAGAATGTGTCAGTCATTTCATATTTCCTGCAACTTTCTGAAGAGGCAACAAGAATGCCCCTGTCTGTGTGTGCTGCGGGGGTCTACCACTTTGTTTAGCCGTTAGCGATGATGCTAATAAAAACAGTATTCTTGTAGATGGAAATACTGTCCCAAAAACTTTCTCAATTAAAATGTTAACTACAAAGTAGCAAGCACGTTGGAGATAATATATGACAATTACTTGAAACAATTGAACGTTATGAAACATCGAAGTAACCAGGCCTGGTCTTCATAGCAGATTTTGAAAAGGCATTGAGTACGACTAGAATTTATATATGAATGCCTTGATTACTTTAATTTTGATGAATCTCTTACACAATGGGTTAATGTTATGTACAGCAACCCCAGATATAAAATAGTAAATAATGGTTACTTCTCATAAAGTATTGAGCTTTTAAGAGGAGTTAAACAAGGCTGTCCGTTGTCTCCATATCTATTTATTATGGCCATTGAAATGCTAGCTTTTAAAATTAGATCCAACAAGAACATCCAGGTGATAAATACAAAAGTGTCAATGTATGCCGGTGACTCTAGTCTGCAGTCTGGATCCCTGCACAGTCTCATTGAAGATCTTGATCACTTTTCTAGCCTCTCTGTACTAAAACCTAATTATGACAAGTGAACCTTATTACATATTGGATCGTAAAAAAATACAGTGTTTACACTACCTTGTAGTTTACCAATAAAATGGGCGGATGGTGAAGCAGACATACTTGGTATTCACTTATTCATTTATTCTGGTATTGTAACGGCTGTCTTCATGAAGAGAGGACCAAGGGTGCTCATCATATATTTATTTTAAATAAAGACTGTGAACACGGACAAACAATAAACACCGAAACAACGACAGGAAACAGTTTAGCAGGCTATACACATAACAGCAGTGCTAAAGACAACTACCCACAATTAATAAACAAAACACATCCCTATATATAGGACTCTCAATCAAAGGCCACTACAAACACCTGCCTTCAATTGAGAGTCCAACACCCAATTACCTAACATAGAAAATACTAACTAGAAAGAACATAGAAATACAAAAACATAGAACATAACCCAAAACCCGGAAATAATAAATCAAACACCCTTCTAAACAAACCACCACCCCGAACCACATAAAACAAATAACCTCTGCCACGTCCTGACCAAACTACAATCACAAATAACCCCTATACTGGTCAGGACCTGACAGGTATTGCCCCTATGTAGCTTGTTTCTGGTCACAGGTTCAGGAATGGTTAAAAAAAATCACAACATGCACTTAAAATTAACGTTACAAATAGCAGTGTTGGGCGATCTGGAAAGCCATAGTCAGTCAATAAATAATATAATAATACTCGTAGGAAGATTTTTCAGCTGTAAAAAAAAAACGAAGATATTTGTCCTCCGAAGTGTGTGTATATATTTATAAAAATATAATACAAAGTAGCCTATGCTTACCTGGCAGAATAATATCATGGTTATTTTGATCAATCCAGTGGGTATTTGTTTTGCAAACTCTACCATCACATGTGCACTACGAAAACACAGCTAAACAACAGCTGCTTGCTAGGCGCAAATTAAAGGGTAACTACACCCGAAAATGTAAATTTTCTCAGACCTCAAAAGTGGTCCCCTGATGTAGTTTAAACATTGTTGTGGACTTAGAACATCCAATTTAGTTGTTTTTCTATGAAAAAAGTGTGATTGTGTTTTTCTAAAACCTGAAATAAATGTGAAAAACAGAAACCTGGAAAAACGAAAGCTTTAATTTACTTTTCAAAATAATGTGGGCCTTTTACTTAATTTTTCCGTTTTAATAAAATACATCATTTGAAGAACAAACATCGTGGCAAACTTACTGCAAATTGAGAAATAATGTGACTTAACTCAATAAAAAGAAGAAGAAACTGTATTTTGAAGCCAAGATCAATGATATAAAGAATGATGGAAAAAAACTGGAGTAATTAAATGAAATTATGGGCAGAAAGACAAATTCATCTTCATCTTTAATCGAATCAGATGGCTTATTCATCACAAAACTATTTGGTGTTGCCAATTATCATTGGCAAAGTGGGCAATTTTAGGCAGGAAATGCCAACAACAAACAGTGAGCCATCATGCCTCAAAAAACGAATAATGAAATAAAAGCATTGTAAGTTAGAATTCTGTAACGTTACTGTGGGAGAGGTGGAAACATGTATGTTATCGATCAATAATGACAAATCTCCTGGCATTGACAACTTAGATGGAAAGCTACTGAGGATGGTAGCTGACTCTATAGCCTCTCCTATCTGTCATATCTTTAATCTGAGCCTAGAGGAAAGTCTTTGTCCTCAGGCCCGGAGGGAAGCCAAAGTATTTCCACTACCCAAGAGTGGTAAAGCGGCTTTTACTGGTTCTAACAGCCGACCGATCAGCTTGCTGCCAGCTCTTAACAAACTGATGCTGTTTGACCAAATACAATGCTATTTCTCTGTAAACAAATGAACAACAGACTTTCAGCATGTTTATAGAGAAGGGCACTCAATATGTACTGCACTGACACAAATGACTGATGATTGGTTGAAAGAAATTCATTATAAGACAGTTGCGGAAGCTGGACTGTTACATTTCAGTCCAGCCTTTGATATTATTGACAATTAACCTATGGTTGAGAAAATGTATGTGTTATGGCTTTTCAACCTCGGCCATATCGTGGATTCATAGCTATCTATCTAATAGAACTCAGAGGGTTTTCTTTAATGGAAGCTTCTCTAATGTCAAACATGTAAAGTGTGGTGTACCGCAGGGCAGCTCTCTAGGCTATGTATGCTGTTCAACCATGTACTCATCAGCAACCACAGCTAAGGAAGTCACTGAAACCCTTAACAAAGAGTTGCAGTCTGTTCTGGAATAGGTGGCCAGTAATAAACTGGTCCTGAACATCTCTAAAACTTAGAGCATTGCATTTGGCACAAATCATTCCCGAAATTCTAGACCTCGGCTTAATCTAGTAATGAATGAATGTTGTGGCTGTTAAACAAGTTGAGTAGACTAAATTACTTGATGTTACCTTGGATTGTAAAGTGTCATGGTCAAAACATATAGATTCAATGGTTGTAAAGATGGGGAGAGGTCTGTCCGTAGTGAAGAGATGTTCAGATTTTCCACTCCACAAAGCAAACTGCTTTTCGGAACAGCTAATGGGGATCCGAGACAATATCCAAAACAACTGACAGTACATTGAGTTCATACATTTTCAGTAATTCAAATTGTAAAGCCATGTCTTTCTACACAATACTACAACACATTTTTCCAATCTGGGGGGTAAACTATAAAGTATTAAACAATTTGCCTGTGTATTTCAGATGGAATCAAAGCATTAGAATGTACTAGAATTATCCTTCAACAAAAATGTACAACCCAGGGTGTGTCTGGCTGGCTACTTTTTCTATTTGACTGGCTATTCAATGTACTTGGGGAAAATGCTGCACAAACACAGTTTTATTTGAACAAAGCTGTACTCGGGTTATCATAGTGTTTATGTGTGTATCTTTATCCTTATCTCGGGTCCTTAGGGTCCTAGCTAGAAGGGCCACTCTCAGAGGACTTGCTGCCATGACAACAGTGAGATAAACACCAGGAGGTCACCCAGGGCAGTAGCTACTGGCGAAATAAGGATCAGCTCAAGGTTAAGGAAATAAGTCAATTATGAGTTTGTTTCTTCTCAGTGGGTTTGACACCAAATTGCCACACTGTCATTCACTCAGTCTGTCTACTACCATTTTTTTTGTGTGTGGGTATATCAGCTTTAATACTGCAGATAGATTGTGGCTTCCATCAATGCAATTGTCTGCATCATTTCCAATCCCCCATATTTTGGGGGTAAATATATACAGTGTATATATAAAATATATTTTAATATGTTTTCCTTTATTATTTTCCGCTAACTCTACCACCCCTCCCTTAATTGGAGCAAACTAATGGACAACAACACTTAGGCTTCTACTTCCAGCTTATACATTCTATATAGATTTTACGGACACAGTATGTTTTACAGTAGTTATCTTTTGTTTTTAGTCTCATCCTTCAGCTCCACTCAACCCCTCCTCCTGCTACCATCACCACTAGTATCATCTCTACCTCTAATATCTCTACTACTACCATCACCACTAGTATCATCTCTACCTCTAATATCTCTACTGCTACCATCACCACTAGTATCATCTCTACCTCTAATATCTCTACTACTACCATCACCACTAGTATCATCTCTACCTCTAATATCTCTACTACTACCATCACCACTAGTATCATCTCTACCTCTAATATCTCTACTACTACCATCACCACTAGTATCATCTCTACCTCTAATATCTCTACTACTACCATCACCACTAGTATCATCTCTACCTCTAATATCTCTACTACTACCATTACCTCTAAAATCTCTACCTACTACCATTACCTCTAATATCTCTACTACTACCATCACCACTAGTATCATCTCTACCTCTAATATCTCTACTACTACCATTACCTCTAATATCTCTACTACTACCATCACCACTAGTATCATCTCTACCTCTAATATCTCTACTACTACCATTACCTCTAATATCTCTACTACTACCATCACCACTAGTATCATCTCTACCTCTAATATCTCTACTACTACCATTACCTCTAATATCTCTACTGCTACCATCACCACTAGTATCATCTCTACCTCTAATATCTCTACTACTACCATTACCTCTAATATCTCTACTGCTACCATCACCACTAGTATCATCTCTACCTCTAATATCTCTACTGCTACCATCACCACTAGTATCATCTCTACCTCTAATATCTCTACTACTACCATTACCTCTAATATCTCTACCTACTACCATTACCTCTAAAATCTCTACTACTACCATCACCACTAGTATCATCTCTACCTCTAATATCTCTACTACTACCATTACCTCTAAAATCTCTACCTACTACCATTACCTCTAATATCTCTACCTACTACCATTACCTCTAATATCTCTACTACTACTACCATTACCTCTAATATCTCTACTACTACTACCATTACCTCTAATATCTCTACTACTACCATTACCTCTAATATCTCTACCTACTACCATTACCTCTAATATCTCTACTACTACTACCATTACCTCTAATATCTCTACTTACTACTACCATTACCTCTAATATCTCTACTTACTACTACCATTACCTCTAATATCTCTACCTACTACCATTACATCTAATATCTCTACCTACTACTACCATTACCTCTAATATCTCTACCTACTACTACCATTACCTCTAATATCTCTACCTACTACCGTTACCACTAGTAGCATTTCTACCTCCAATATCTCTACCTACCACCTACTAAAACTACAGCTAACTTAGAATTAATTGTCATCGTCACCATTAATTACATCAGTACTACAACTACCATAATCATTACTACTACTACTACCACCGCTATCCCTACCATCATTAAACTACTACCTTTACCATCACCCCTACTACCCGTACCACTACTATTTAGAATAATAATCACTACAACAATGATAATAATAATAACAATAATAATAATAACAATAATAATATATAAGTACGTTTCTGTTTACTATGCAGATGTTATTATTCATTGTCCCTCAGGCTATGGCAGGCAAATACATATCTGGTTGCAAGAGGAGCTTTTGCTCCTTCGCCCATGAGTATTTTATGCTTTTCCTCTGGGTTTAGTAAGTTAACATTTGGAATAAATGTCGTAATTACTGTGAATAATGTATTTCTTGGTGAGGAATATTTCTCACGGTAAAGGAGAAAGTGTATCTCTGTCTCTACCTCCCCTGTTGTTCAGTGACCACATACACGCTCCTCTTTGGGTCGCCATGTCTTTTTATATCTGCTGGTTTCTATTGCCAATTATACAGCGGGTGGGGTCTAATCCTGAATGCTGATTGGTTAAAACCGCATTCCAGCTGTTGTCTTTTCCCCAAGTTACCACTGGCTAAATCTATGATGTTAAAGTGCCTATTTACTCTGTTCCATCTGACTGCGCAATCCACTGTTTCATCAGCCCAGCCAGGCAATTTGTGAACTTGATATCCACTGTAAAAAGCATCTAGACGTTATCCAATTTCTATTAGACTAACATTTAGCTTTCTACAGCGGAGGTTTGTATAAACGTTGCCGTCTGTCTCTCCGACATTTACAACATTGTTTCAATATTCAGATTCTATCTCCAGCTGTCCCATAGTAATGAACATGTCGGGAGTCGGGAGGAGACAGACGGGCAGGCAGCGTTTCTCAGCCAGTCGAAATCATGAATCAGCTGGCATAATTTTTATGGATAAATACAAAGAAATGTCAATTTAAAAAAGGTCAAACAAAACGAAGTGCAGCTAGTTTGTATTCTTTCCAGCTTCAGTTTGAAGTGATTGTGTTAGCTGTGTTGTTGGCTAGCTCCTCTGAACAACAGTGTCCTGACGAGAGAGCACATGTTCTATGCCAGGGGAAATCGCGCCTCATTAGCTCATCGTTATGGATGTGTCCAAATAAATGTCACTAGAAAACAGCTTAAACAAATGTAAATGCAGCTACTGTTGTTATTCGGGCTGCATTGTTTGACATAACTGTAAGTTAGCCATAGTTGGCTAGCTAGCAAGCAAGGGATAAGGACGTTGCCAGCTAATATGACAATGGAACTTTTTGAACGAACGACTGGGATACACAACAAAAAGACTGAACGACTGGGTCGCGTCTCTGGCAACCGAACCGATAGAATGAACGATCAGACGACTTGGGTAGCCATCCTAGATTTGTGTCAGGACTATATCTTGTGGAAGGATGAAATAGTATCAATAAATTCATCAAAATAACGTTTTTAATGAAAATATGTAAATCATTATTTGAATATGTTGGTAACCCGTTGTATAAATGTGTAAATGCCTCATGATTGAGTATCGCTCTGTTCAAGTAGACTGTGATTTTGCTGTGATCTGATAGGGGTGTCAGTGGACTGACTGTGAACGCCCTGAGAGACTCTGGGTTGAGGATGGTGATAAAGTAGTCCACAGTACTACTGCCAAGAGATGAGTTATAGGTGTACCTACCGTAGGAGTCCCCTCGAAGCCTACCATTAACTATGTACATACCCAGCGTGTACCAGAGCTATAGGTGTACCTACAGTGGGAGTCCCCTCGAAGCCTACCATTAACTATGTACATACCCAGCGTGTACCAGAGCTATAGGTGTACCTACCGCAGGAGTCCCCTCGAAGCCTACCATTAACTATGTACATACCCAGCATGCAACAGAGCTGCTCGTGCTGTGACACGTTTTTGTTGGTTGTTTTGTCATAGTTGTGTCTAGGGGCGGAATATTTGGGAGGGAATGCTGTCACCTTCAGGTAGGTGTTTGTCACCCTGTGTGCTGAAGGTGTCAGGTTCTTGTCCAGTTCTGGCATTTAGGTCGCCACAGACTATTCTGGAAATGATTGATCTCCCCCGCTAGAATGGAGAATCTGTCGTCGTTAAAGTATGGGGATTCAAGTGGGGGGATATAGGTAGCAAAAAGGAGGACATTTTTCTCTGTTGAGATCATTTCTTTCTTAGTTTAGTTCTAACCAGATGTGAAATGCTCTTGTTTTCATTCATTTAAGAGTGGGTTGTGTCTGATTTATACCAAATTAGCATACCCCCTCCCTTCCCTGTTTTATTCCTGGTAGTTTGGTGGATGGACTACCTGCTCTCTGTAACCTAGAAGGTGTCTGTATTTCTACACCTGCCCATTCATGAACATGCTGTTGTTACTGTAACTGGCTAAACAGCCTTGACCAGTGATTACAGACACACACAGGATGTGTTTTGGTCTAACACAGTCATTGGTATGCTATTTGGCCATGCTACTTATTGCCAAACAACCGTGAGGGAAAGGAGGTGTAAGAACCCAGAGAGAGAGAGAGAGACAGAGAGAGAGAGAGAGACAGACAGAGAGAGAAAGACGGATGGAGACAGACAGACAGACAGACAGACAGACAGACAGACAGACAGACAGACAGACAGACAGACAGACAGACAGACAGACAGACAGACAGACAGACAGACAGACAGATAGAAAAGAGAGAGAGAGACATAGACAGACAAAGAGAGAGACGGGCGGAGACAGACAGACAGAGACAGACAGACAGACAGACAGACAGACATAGACAGACATAGACAGACATAGACAGACATAGACAGACAGAGAGATAGAAATAGACAGAGAGAGAGAGAGACGGGTGGACAGAGACAGACAGACAGACAGACAGACAGACAGACAGACAGACAGACAGACAGACAGACAGACAGACAGACAGACAGACAGACAGACAGACAGACAGACAGACAGACAGACAGACAGACAGACAGACAGACAGACAGACAGACAACCACCCAAACTCCCCAAACCACCCAATCAAGTGCAATATGAGAATGTAGAGCCTCTCTGCCTGAGAGAGGAGGAGTTTCATAAACACACACTGGAGAGTGAGAGGACAGGAGAGAGGACAGTAAGAGAGGACAGGAAGAGAGGACAGGAAGAGAGGACAGGAGAGAGGACAGTAAGAGAGGACAGGAAGAGAGGACAGGAAGAGAGGACAGGTAGGAGGACAGGTAGGAGGACAGGTAGGAGGACAGGGGAGGGAACAGGTGAGAGGACAAGTGGGATGACAGGAAGAAATGAAGAGACAAAAAAGGAAAGGAACTCTCCAAACTGTCAGAATCAGTTTTCTTCGCAAAGAGAAAAGACAAATTCTCCTCAAATTCAGCCAAAACTTTACTACTTTCTAAGCTGTGTCTGGGAAACCAAAGGAAGAAAAGAGAGAAGACACAGGAAAGAAGAGACACAGGAGAGGAGAGAAAGAGAGACCTGAACTCACAGGAGAGTTAAGTGTCTCTAACAACAAGAAAACAAGCAGCTCACTGTCTAACTAGCCTACCTGGAGAGAAGGAATACTGTGCACCTTTCTGTCCGGGGAAACACTGAAGACAGGGAAGAAACAGAGGAATACAACAAGAGAAAAGATAAATGAAGGAGTGAAAGGCGGGATTCAAACTAGTCAAACCTGCTGACGACAAGAAAAAGAAGAATGGAAGAAGAGAGTGATAACATCACACCAAACAACTTGGAAAACAGGGAATATACATTTATGCTTACAAGGAACTCATAGAAGGAAGTGAAACATAAAACTATTCAAGTTTTGAGAACTGCTGTTGTACTGGAGTCAACTGCAGTGCAGGATCTGTATGTCTCTGTCCAGCCTCCATACTGTCTAGAACGTCTGATTGGGAATTTGGTATTTAGACTGCAGAGCTGAAACCTCCGCTCTCTCTGTTAACCAGGTCACTGCTGTTCTGTAAATGAGAATATGTCCTCAGTGTCTAAAACCGTCTAACAGAGTTGAATGGTTAAATGAATGAAAATACGACAATACAATGTCTCAGGAGGATGGTAGGAGTGTCGGGAGCGCGGGGAGCGCGGGGGGCGCGGGGGCGGACAGCGAGTCGGACCACAATGATCACCAGACCACTATCCAGAACCAGACCTACAGTCAGGACCAAGACCAGGATCCAGACCAGGTGTTAGAAGATGTGATAGTAGTACTGGACCGGATCGCCAGTCTCTCTGTGGACATGTTCGAGCCCAGCGACTTCAAGGGAAGGTTCACTAAGATCAAGTCCAAATCCAGGATGAAAACCCAGATCATCAGAGGTAGGTTCTGTTCATAGCTTCTGGAAACCCAGATCATCAGAGTTAGGTTCTGTTCATAGCTTCTGGAAACCCAGATCATCAGAGTTAGGTTCTGTTCATAGCTTCTGGAAACCCAGATCATCAGAGTTAGGTTCTGTTCATAGCTTCTGGAAACCCAGATCTTCAGAGTTAGGTTCTGTTCATAGCTTCTGGACTTTTCTGCCGTTCTTTTCTGCCGTCCAAAACCAGTCTTGATAGAAAACCAAAGTAGGTTCTGATCCAACAAAGATTCAGTCTTGCTTGATAAAGGTTCTGGAAGGCACTGTATCCTGTTGGAAATTTCGCAGTTCAGATAGACAAAATATTCGATTTTCAGGTTGGGCAGGCTTTTGCAGGGAACTATGGATGTAGTATCAGACTATCTGGTGTTGTTCCACTAGATCTACTCCAGAATATAATTGTTCTATAACAGGTTTTGTTCTACACTCTTAGAAAAAATATGCTATCTAGAACCTAAAAGGGTTCTTCGGTTGTCCCCATAGAATAACCCTTTGAAGAACCTATTTTGCTTCCAGGTGGAACCCTTTTGGGTTCCATGTAGAACCCTTTGTAAGGGTTTTACCTGGAACCTTAAATGGTTCTATCAGAAACCAAAAAGGGTTCTTCTATGGGGACAACCGAAGAACCCTTTTGGAACCCATTTTTGGAAGAGTGTACTAGAATGTCTGGACAACGTCTCAGGCTGTGTCTGTGGGTCTCTTATAGTCTCTCTCCTTCTGACTTGTGGGTAGCAGGCTATTCCTTCCTTTGTTGTGGTTTTGGAAACCCTTTGATATGTGAGATAGGCTATGCAGACAAGCGTAAAGCACTTAAATAAGCCTTCTAACACGTTGTTTAGCTGTAACACATTTAGACTAGACGCTATACTCACTGTATCTCACCTAGATGAAGTAAGGAGCAGTTTTCATGATTGATAGGATCTGATTCTGGATCTGATCTGGATCTGATCTGGATCTGATTCTGGATCTGATTCTGGATCTGATCTGGATCTGATTCTGGATTTGAGTAGCCTGTAGGTCTGTCTTGAACAATATATTTCATCTCACTGAGACTAACCTGGATGAATGAAGGTGTTAAACGAACATACAAAGTGAATGCAGCTTATTCAGAAAGGTTATTTACCCAAGACACAACAGCTAAACAAGATGCCAGTAATTGACCAGGTATTTGTTATCTTAGCTCATCTTACAGTGTGGCTTTAACAGTGTGTTGTCTCAACAATACCACAGAGTATTTCCCCAACACCTGGTGGTGTGTAACCTGTTTGTCAAACCCGTTTAAAATCCACCAGCCAAACAGATGTAGACATGTGACATAGTCCTCTGAGGATGAGTAAGATGAGGTAATGACTTCTGTGACGTAGGTTTTATATAGTGGCAATGTCGAGGAAATGACTAACCGTTTGTATGAGGTGAGTTTTGGTCAAGTAGAGGGTAAGACAGTCTTTATTAGCACATTTCAGCTTATTTATGTAGTAAGTGAAATGGCTATTCAAAATAAACGAGGTAGAGATGAAGCTACATGTAGAAAGGGGTAGGATAGGGGATGAACCAGGAAGGAGAGAGGAGAACCTGAAGGAGTAGGATGAGAGATGAAGCAGGAAGGAGAGAGGAGAACCTGAAGGAGTAGGATGAGAGATGAAGCAGGAAGGAGAGAGGAGAACCTGAAGGAGTAGGATGAGAGATGAAGCAGGAAGGAGAGAGGAGAACCTGAAGGGGTAGGATGAGAGATGAAGCAGGAAGGAGAGAGGAGAACCTGAAGGAGTAGGATGAGAGATGAAGCAGGAAGGAGAGAGGAGAACCTGAAGGAGTAGGATGAGAGATGAAGCAGGAAGGAGAGAGGAGAACCTGAAGGAGTAGGATGAGAGATGAAGCAGGAAGGAGAGAGGAGAACCTGAAGGGGTAGGATGAGAGATGAAGCAGGAAGGAGAGAGGAAAAAGCTAAAAGCTAAATTGTAAAGTAAAGTGAGGGCGAGTAACTCTCCTGCATAAACATGCCTTCATTCTAAAAATCCCCTGATCTGAGTGTGTATGTGTCTGTATTTGTGTTTGTCACCAGTGAGATGACAGAGCATGAAGGTTTGGAGACTGACTGTTGAATAAAAACACCAAAGGCCTGTGTAAACTTTCACCCACGCTCTCATAAACTTAATCTAATTCATTCTGGTGGAGGTGTGTGTGTGTGTCTGTCTGTCTGTCTGTCTGTCTGTCTGTCTGTCTGTCTGTCTGTCTGTCTGTCTGTCTGTCTGTCTGTCTGTCTGTCTGTCTGTCTGTCTGTCTGTCTGTCTGTCTGTCTGTCTGTCTGTCTGTCTGTCTGTCTGTCTGTCTGCATGTCTGCATGTGAATTAACGAATGAGATTTTATTTTCGTGTCAAATTGCCAGTCTGGCAACCCCTCACTGGATTAATTGACACATAATTCAGGAATAATTATTGCCGTGTTCTGTGCAGTGAGCACCACATAAAGAATGAAACATTAATCAGTACGTGATAGTAGATAAGGCTATCCAAACAGTAATGGATACGTAATACCAGGGTATATCTGGTGGTCTGTCTCCTCATGGCTACATAATACCAGGGTATATCTGGTGGTCTGTCTCCTCATGACTACATAATACCAGGGTATATCTGGTGGTCTGTCTCCTCATGGCTCAGCTACATAATACCAGGGTATATCTGGTGGTCTGTCTCCTCATGGCTACATAATACCAGGGTATATCTGGTGGTCTGTCTCCTCATGGCTACATAATACCAGGGTATATCTGGTGGTCTGTCTCCTCAGCTACATAATACCAGGGTATATCTGGTGGTCTGTCTCCTCATGGCTACATAATACCAGGGTATATCTGGTGGTCTGTCTCCTCATGGCTACATAATACCAGGGTATATCTGGTGGTCTGTCTCCTCATGGCTACATAATACCAGGGTATATCTGGTGGTCTGTCTTCTCATGGCTACATAATACCAGGGTATATCTGGTGGTCTGTCTCCTCATGACTACATAATACCAGGGTATATCTGGTGGTCTGTCTCCTCATGGCTACATAATACCAGGGTATATCTGGTGGTCTGTCTCCTCATGGCTACATAATACCAGGGTATATCTGGTGGTCTGTCTCCTCATGGCTACATAATACCAGCGTATATCTGGTGGTCTGTCTCCTCATGGCTACATAATACCAGGGTATATCTGGTGGTCTGTCTCCTCATGGCTACATAATACCAGGGTATATCTGGTGGTCTGTCTCCTCAGCTACATAATACCAGGGTATATCTGGTGGTCTGTCTCCTCATGGCTACATAATACCAGGGTATATCTGGTGGTCTGTCTCCTCATGGCTACATAATACCAGGGTATATCTGGTGGTCTGTCTCCTCATGACTACATAATACCAGGGTATATCTGGTGGTCTGTCTCCTCATGGCTACATAATACCAGGGTATATCTGGTGGTCTGTCTCCTCATGGCTACATAATACCAGGGTATATCTGGTGGTCTGTCTGCTCATGGCTACATAATACCAGGGTATATCTGGTGGTCTGTCTCCTCATGGCTACATAATACCAGGGTATATCTGGTGGTCTGTCTCCTCATGACTACATAATACCAGGGTATATCTGGTGGTCTGTGTCTCCTCATGGCTACATAATACCAGGGTATATCTGGTGGTCTGTGTCTCCTCATGGCTACATAATACCAGGGTATATCTGGTGGTCTGTCTCCTCATGGCTACGTAATACCAGGGTATATCTGGTGGTCTGTCTCCTCATGGCTACGTAATACCAGGGTATATCTGGTGGTCTGTCTCCTCATGACTACATAATACCAGGGTATATCTGGTGGTCTGTCTCCTCATGACTACATAATACCAGGGTATATCTGGTGGTCTGTCTCCTCATGACTACATAATACCAGGGTATATCTGGTGGTCTGTCTCCTCATGGCTACATAATACCAGGGTATATCTGGTGGTCTGTCTCCTCATGGCTACATAATACCAGGGTATATCTGGTGGTCTGTCTCCTCATGGCTACATAATACCAGGGTATATCTGGTGGTCTGTCTCCTCATGGCTACATAATACCAGGGTATATCTGGTGGTCTGTCTCCTCATGGCTACATAATACCAGGGTATATCTGGTGGTCTGTCTCCTCCTGGCTACATAATACCAGGGTATATCTGGTGGTCTGTCTCCTCATGGCTACATAATACCAGGGTATATCTGGTGGTCTGTCTCCTCATGGCTACATAATACCAGGGTATATCTGGTGGTCTGTCTCCTCATGGCTACATAATACCAGGGTATATCTGGTGGTCTGTCTCCTCATGGCTACATAATACCAGGGTATATCTGGTGGTCTGTCTCCTCATGGCTACATAATACCAGGGTATATCTGGTGGTCTGTCTCCTCATGACTACATAATACCAGGGTATATCTGGTGGTCTGTCTCCTCATGACTACATAATACCAGGGTATATCTGGTGGTCTGTCTCCTCAGCTACATAATACCAGGGTATATCTGGTGGTCTGTCTCCTCAGCTACATAATACCAGGGTATATCTGGTGGTCTGTCTCCTCATGGCTACATAATACCAGGGTATATCTGGTGGTCTGTCTCCTCATGACTACATAATACCAGGGTATATCTGGTGGTCTGTCTCCTCATGACTACATAATACCAGGGTATATCTGGTGGTCTGTCTCCTCATGACTACATAATACCAGGGTATATCTGGTGGTCTGTCTCCTCATGACTACATAATACCAGGGTATATCTGGTGGTCTGTCTCCTCATGGCTACATAATACCAGGGTATATCTGGTGGTCTGTCTCCTCAGCTACATAATACCAGGGTATATCTGGTGGTCTGTCTCCTCATGACTACATAATACCAGGGTATATCTGGTGGTCTGTCTCCTCATGGCTACATAATACCAGGGTATATCTGGTGGTCTGTCTCCTCATGACTACATAATACCAGGGTATATCTGGTGGTCTGTCTCCTCATGGCTCAGCTATATAATACCAGGGTATATCTGCTGGTCTGTCTCCTCATGGCTACATAATACCAGGGTATATCTGGTGGTCTGTCTCCTCATGGCTACATAATACCAGGGTATATCTGGTGGTCTGTCTCCTCATGGCTACATAATACCAGGGTATATCTGGTGGTCTGTCTCCTCATGGCTACATAATACCAGGGTATATCTGGTGGTCTGTCTCCTCATGGCTACATAATACCAGGGTATATCTGGTGGTCTGTCTCCTCATGGCTACATAATACCAGGGTATATCTGGTGGTCTGTCTCCTCATGACTACATAATACCAGGGTATATCTGGTGGTCTGTCTCCTCAGCTACATAATACCAGGGTATATCTGGTGGTCTGTCTCCTCATGACTACATAATACCAGGGTATATCTGGTGGTCTGTCTCCTCATGGCTACATAATACCAGGGTATATCTGGTGGTCTGTCTCCTCATGACTACATAATACCAGGGTATATCTGGTGGTCTGTCTCCTCATGGCTCAGCTATATAATACCAGGGTATATCTGCTGGTCTGTCTCCTCATGGCTACATAATACCAGGGTATATCTGGTGGTCTGTCTCCTCATGGCTACATAATACCAGGGTATATCTGGTGGTATGTCTCCTCATGACTACATAATACCAGGGTATATCTGGTGGTCTGTCTCCTCATGACTACATAATACCAGGGTATATCTGGTGGTCTGTCTCCTCATGACTACACAATACCAGGGTATATCTGGTGGTCTGTCTCCTCATGGCTACATAATACCAGGGTATATCTGGTGGTCTGTCTCCTCATGACTACATAATACCAGGGTATATCTGGTGGTCTGTCTCCTCATGACTACATAATACCAGGGTATATCTGGTGGTCTGTCTCATGGCTACATAATACCAGGGTATATCTGGTGGTCTGTCTCCTCATGACTACATAATACCAGGGTATATCTGGTGGTCTGTCTCCTCATGACTACATAATACCAGGGTATATCTGGTGGTCTGTCTCCTCATGACTACATAATACCAGGGTATATCTGGTGGTCTGTCTCCTCGTGGCTACATAATACCAGGGTATATCTGGTGGTCTGTCTCCTCATGGCTACATAATACCAGGGTATATCTGGTGGTCTGTCTCCTCATGACTACATAATACCAGGGTATATCTGGTGGTCTGTCTCCTCATGACTACATAATACCAGGGTATATCTGGTGGTCTGTCTCCTCATGACTACATAATACCAGGGTATATCTGGTGGTTTGTCTCCTCATGGCTACATAATACCAGGGTATATCTGGTGGTCTGTCTCCTCATGGCTACATAATACCAGGGTATATCTGGTGGTCTGTCTCCTCATGGCTACATTCTACCAGGGTATATCTGGTGGTCTGTCTCCTCATGGCTACATAATACCAGGGTATATCTGGTGGTCTGTCTCCTCATGGCTACATAATACCAGGGTATATCTGGTGGTCTGTCTCCTCATGACTACATAATACCAGGGTATATCTGGTGGTCTGTCTCCTCATGACTACATAATACCAGGGTATATCTGGTGGTCTGTCTCCTCATGGCTACATAATACCAGGGTATATCTGGTGGTCTGTCTCCTCATGGCTACATAATACCAGGGTATATCTGGTGGTCTGTCTCCTCATGACTACATAATACCAGGGTATATCTGGTGGTCTGTCTCTTCAGCTACATAATACCAGGGTATATCTGGTGGTCTGTCTCCTCATGACTACATAATACCAGGGTATATCTGGTGGTCTGTCTCCTCATGGCTACATAATACCAGGGTATATCTGGTGGTCTGTCTCCTCATGGCTACATAATACCAGGGTATATCTGGTGGTCTGTCTCCTCATGGCTACATAATACCAGGGTATATCTGGTGGTCTGTCTCCTCATGGCTACATAATACCAGGGTATATCTGGTGGTCTGTCTCCTCATGACTACATAATACCAGGGTATATCTGGTGGTCTGTCTCCTCATGACTACATAATACCAGGGTATATCTGGTGGTCTGTCTCCTCATGACTACATAATACCAGGGTATATCTGGTGGTCTGTCTCCTCATGGCTACATAATACCAGGGTATATCTGGTGGTCTGTCTCCTCATAGCTACATAATACCAGGGTATATCTGGTGGTCTGTCTCCTCATAGCTACATAATACCAGGGTATATCTGGTGGTCTGTCTCCTCATGACTACATAATACCAGGGTATATCTGGTGGTCTGTCTCCTCATGACTACATAATACCAGGGTATATCTGGTGGTCTGTCTCCTCATGGCTACATAATACCAGGGTATATCTGGTGGTCTGTCTCCTCAGCTACATAATACCAGGGTATATCTGGTGGTCTTTCTGGAATAAGGACAAGCGCATGTCGTGGTAAAAAGGGCAATAGAGGATCAAATGTTTTGTTCTCTTTATTTCTTCGCGGTCACAATAGTTAGTCCTTCCTCTTCCACCTCACCAATAGTTAGTCCTTCCTCTTCCACCTCACCAATAGTTAGTCCTTCCTCTTCCACCTCACCAATAGTTAGTCCTTCCTTTTCCACCTCACCAATAGTTAGTCCTTCCTCTTCCACCTCACCAATAGTTAGTCCTTCCTCTTCCACCTCACCAATAGTTAGTCCTTCCTCTTCCACCTCACCACAATACCGACTTGTTTTGATACTCAGGGACAATAGTGATCTCTTGCTTTTAGTTAGGTTATACATAATATATCTCTCACACATGAATTCACCCTTAATCAAAAGATTCTCAATTTGGGTTCATGATTAATCTCCTCCACCCATTTATTTTTCATATTGCATCATCAGTTGTTTTTTAATAGTGTCTGTCTCCCTTCATTTGGTTTCCGTACAGACGTTCCCAGTCAGACTGTTGGAAAAGGTCAGACATTTCAGTTGCCCAGGCTCTCCTTATGGAGAGACCTCATTGAAAAACTTTACTGGCTATTCTGGAAATTGGCATATCTAACAGTCTATTCCAAAGTCTCACCATACACGCCTTCCATCTCACCAAACACACCTTCCATCTCACCTCACAGGGTTCCCATATCTAACAGTCTAGTCTATAGTCTCACCATACACGCCTGTCAAGTTGTGTATGGTTCACACTGCAGCTCTTTGCCCAAACTTAAAAAAGGCCTTTAAGGACTGAAGGACGCAAGGGACAACTCAATGTTCTTCTAACTTCTTTTATTTCTTTAGTCAGTTAGTTAGTTAATTAGTTCTTTAGTTAGCTTGATAATTAGTTAATTAGGTTGATAACCTTTAAAGGCAAAACACAAAAATAAATATACATTACTTCAAGTAAGGTCATTTCAAATTAAATACATAATCTCAATGTAGTCATATTATCTAAATTATACTATATACTAAATTAGACAATTGGTCTCAACACAAATAAACACCTAAGTTGCAACAATTTTACACAACAATGTCCATGTGCCTACCGGTTGAGTCTCCAGAATCCTAAATGAGCTGAATGTGTATGGATGAGTCTCCTCTTCCGTGAAGGACTTCCCGTGAAATGCTTTTCCACCAAACATTTCACCACCTGCTATCACAAAGGTGCACCAGTATATATGTTCCCCAGGGAAACACAAGCTAATGATGGGTTCCACAATGCATACACTCTTTCGCCCCCTGCTGGTGTTTTATCTTTGAAATCAGTTGAAAATCTGAACGCCTTGAATATCAATACCTGTCTTTTGACGCAACAACGCCTTCCATCTCACCTCACAGGGTTCCCAGCCCATATCTAACAGTCTATTCTATAGTCTCACCATACACACCTTCCATCTCACCTCACAGGGTTCCCAGCCCATATCTAACAGTCTATTCTATAGTCTCACCATACACACCTTCCATCTCACCTCACAGGGTTCCCAGCCCATATCCAACAGTCTATTCTATAGTCTCACCATACACACCTTCCATCTCACCTCACAGGGCTCCCAGCCCATATCTAACAGTCTATTCTATAGTCTCACCATACACACCTTCCATCTCACCTCACAGGGTTCCCAGCCCATATCTAACAGTCTATTCTATAGTCTCACCATACACGCCTTCCATCTCACCTCACAGGGTTCCCATATCTAACAGTCTATTCTATAGTCTCACCATACACGCCTTCCATCTCACCTCACAGGGTTCCCATATCTAACAGTCTATTCTATAGTCTCACCATACACACCTTCCATCTCACCTCACAGGGCTCCCAGCCCATGTCCCCAGTTATTTCCAGTATAGGTGCAAACTTGTGGACACCTACAAAATAACGTTCTACTTCTGTTATGGACCTGTTCGTTTTTGAGATACCTCTTAACACCCCACGTTCCTGCTGAATAATCCAGAGCAGGACACAGGTCTGATACAGTTTGGAATACGTGACAAAACTAATATCTTTGAGTGGTTTGTTTTCCTATCACTCCCCCAAGAACTCTACTTGCTGAGTCGAGCAGATGTGGCCATATAGAAAGGTCATATGTTAATCAAAAGAAAGACCCAAATATTTACAATTACTAGTAAACTCCAGAATGTCTTCATCAAAACAAGATGGAAAGACACTTCTCTTAGGAGCTGGTTTTCTACAAGTCATTATCTGTGTTTTTGTTCTGTTAATCATGAGTCTCTAAGTCTCTCTTGCATTATCTTTTGATTGGACATAATAACATGTTCTGCAGGTCTTATGCCGTTCGGCCATCGCTCATCCATATATTTATAAGTACATATTCTTATTCATTCCTTTACACTTGTGTGTATAAGGTAGTTGTTGTGGAATTGTTAGATTACTTGTTAGATATTACTGCATTGTCGTAACTAGAAGCACAAGCATTTCGCTGCTGACCATGTGGACACATGTGACCAATAAAATTTGATTTGATTTGTTCAGTTTCAACCATGAAAATAATATCATCGTTATATAAGAGAATACTTAGCATTTCATCGTCATATTTTACTCCCAATATTTAACTCTTCATTTTTAGGGGGACAAATCATTAATAAACAAAACAAATGGAATGGGTGATAAGACGTCTCCTTGTTTTACCCGCGAGTGTGTGGGAAACCAATCTGTACAATATACACGCACATAGGCAGTTGATGATTTGTCAAGTGATTGAGTGATAACATTTCCCATCAACCCCTGCCTTTAACAAACGACAGCCTAAAAGATCTCTATTTACAAAATCAACAGTTTTCTGGAAATCAACGAAACGTGCAAAAGTAGACTTCTCTTCCTGTCATCTATTTCTGATTATTGTTCAGACGGAGAAGATATGATCTGTACAGGCTGTGGATTATTGTTCAGACGGAGAAGATATGATCTGTACAGGCTGTGGATTATTGTTCAGACGGAGAAGATATGATCTGTACAGGCTGTGGATTTACAAAAAAACATTTTGATCTTCCACCAGAATGTTTTGATTCTTGAAAAAGGTCATTTTCCTACTGTTAAGGATGGCTGAATATAATTTATAGACCTAGTAAACTTATGATTCTGTAGTTCAGTGGCACTCTGGTCATTTCTTGAAGATTTGGGAATGGGATTCACTATAGACTTATACCAAGTCAATGGCAGTATACTCTACTCAAAACAAATTAGGAGAAAATCATGTAGAACTTCAATTCATTTAGGGGATTCATTTTTTCCGAGTCCATCACCTTCTTCACTTCTGCAACGGACAGCTCATCAAATGTACTCCTTCCTGGCTTCCGTCTGGCCACTATACCATAAAGGCCTGATTGATGGAGTGCTGCAGAGATGGTTGTCCTTCTGGAAGGTTCTCCCATCTCCACAGAGGAACTCTAGAGCTCTGTCAGAGTCACCATTGGGTTCTTGGTCATCTCCCTGACGAAAGCTCCCTGATGATTTCTCAGTTTTGCCGGGCGGCCAGATCTAGGAAGAGTCTTGATGGTTCTAAACTTCTTCCATTTAAGAATGATGGAGGCCACTGTGTTCTTCAATGCTGGAGACATGTTTTGCTACCCTTCCCCAGATATGTGCCTTGACACAATCCCTTCTTGGAGCTCTACGGACAATTCCTTCGACCTCATGGCTTGGTTTTTGCCCTGACATGCACTGCCAACTGTGGGACCTTATATAGACAGGTGTGTGCCTTTCCAAATCATGTCCAATCAATTGAATTTACCACAGGTGGACTCCAATCAAGTTGTAGCAACATCTCAAGGATGATCAATGGAAACAGGATGAACCTGAGCTCAATTTCCAGTCTCATAGCAAAGGGTCTGAATACTTATGTAAATAAGGTATTTCTGTTTTTTTATTTACTTTTATAAATTTGCTGAAATTTCTAAAAACCTGTTTTCGCTTTGTCATCATGGGGTATTGTGTGTGGTTTTTATTTAATCCATTTTAGAATAAGGCTGTAAAGTAACAACATTTTGAAAAAGTCAAAGGGTACGAATACTTTCATAGTCCACCACAGCTTTTCCTTTGGCAGAATGGATGTAAAGATATCGCTTAAGGGGATGTCCTTCCATCGATGATACACATTCCATCGATGATACACGTTCCATCGATGATACACGTTCCATCGATGATACACGTTCCATCGATGATACACGTTCCATCGATGATACACGTTCCATCGATGATACACGTTCCATCGATGATACACATTCCATCTGTCACGCCCTGACCAGGTGAACTCTTCTATTTTGGTCAGGGTGTGGCATTTCTATAGTTTATTTTCTATGTTTTGGTATAGCCTTGCTTTGGGGCGTATTTCTATGTTGGGTTCTGTCGATTCCCAATCAGAGACAGCTGTCGCTAGTTGCCTCTGATTGGGGAATCATATTTAAGTTCCTTTTCCCCCCACGATGTTTGGGGGTTGTTGTCTCTTTGTTTTGAGCACGTAACGTATCGACATTTTTCTTGATTTTGTGTACATGTTTAATTCCAGTGTGTTCAATAAACATGTGTTCGCTCCCAGCTGCGTTTTGGTCCGCTTCCTCATCACCCGAAGCCAATCGTTACACCATCGATGATACACATTTTAGAGTTCTGAATTCTAATAGGGTTTCCCCATGGTGATTAACAGTAATCTAAAGCAACGCGGGATGTAATATCATCAGTATCATTTATATAGTCGCCTAACCTCCCAATTCAACTGTTAAGATCCACACATACTATGTAAATAGCATCTGCTTCTGTATATAGGTATACTTAATAAATGACAATAGAAAGAGGATACATCTCTACCCCATGTGGACTGTTCAGGTGGCAAATAGCATGAAAACACAACAAAACCACAATCTGACTCCCTATGTTCAAAACGCAAACAAATAATTCCTTCTACGGCTTTAACAATGATTTACATTTTCTATGCTTTCATCATATCAGACCTTACAATTATCGCCACTCCTCCAGAGTTCCTGGGGGTTTCAAATGAATGTTTCTGTTGTTTCCATACCGTACACACCCTTCAATTTCAATAGCTTCTTGCCCGACAAAAAATGCTTTTCCTTTATAGAGATAATGTCTGGGTTTAAGGATTGTAGTATTGATATTTGTAACTTATTGTTCAAGGTAGTCCATCCGCTAACATTCCAATGAGCTGTTGACATGTAATCCAGGAGGAGATGGGAAACCCTCAGGCGTTGAAATGTAATCCAGGAGGAGATGGAAAACCCCTCAGGCGTTGAAATGTAATCCAGGAGGAGATGGAAAACCCCTCAGTCATTGAAATGTAATCCAGGAGGAGATGGGAAAACCCTCAGGCGTTGAAATGTAATCCAGGAGGAGATGGAAAACCCCTCAGGCGTTGAAATGTAGTCCAGGAGGGGATAGGAAACCCTCAGGCGTTGAAATGTAATCCAGGAGGAGATGGGAAACCCTCAGTCGTTGAAATGTAATCCAGGAGGATATGGGAAACCCTCAGGCGTTGAAATGTAATCCAGGAGGAGATGGAAAACCCCTCAGGCGTTGAAATGTAATCCAGGAGGAGATGGGAAACCCTCAGGCGTTGAAATGTAGTCCAGGAGGATATAGGAAACCCTCAGGCGTTGAAATGTAATCCAGGAGGAGATGGGAAAACCCCTCAGGCGTTGAAATGTAATCCAGGAGGACATGGAAAACGCCTCAGTCGTTGAAATGTAATCCAGGAGGAGATAGGAAACCCTCAGGCGTTGAAATGTAATCCAGGAGGAGATAGGAAACCCTCAGGCGTTGAAATGTAATCCAGGAGGAGATAGGAAACCCTCAGGCGTTGAAATGTAATCCAGGGGGAGATGGGAAACGCCTCAGGCGTTGAAATGTAATCCAGGAGGAGATGGGAAACCCCTCAGGCGTTGACATGTAATCCAGGAGGACATGGAAAACCCCTCAGTAGTTGAAATGTAATCCAGGAGGAGATGGGAAACCCCTCAGGCGTTGAAATGTAATCCAGGAGGAGATGGAAAACCCCTCAGTAGTTGAAATGTAATCCAGGAGGAGATGGAAAACCCCTCAGTAGTTGAAATGTAACGAAATAGTGCTTTCCTCCTGGGATTTTCCTCAGCAGCGTCTTGAAGTTCAGTTCTATAAGGCGATTGGAAGGAAGACTTTGTAATAATCAGGCTTTTGTTTCTTCCGTAACAGGGCCACTGTGTAACTCTGTGTTGTTGTTTGTTGCACTGCATTGAGTTTATCTTAGCCAGGTCGCAGTTGTAAATGAGAACTTGTTCTCAACTGGCCTACCTGGTTAAATAAAGGTGATTTATTTTTTTATTTTTGGAACTTTCTCCTCCACGGACTGACAGCCACCTTCACGACCCCGGGACCTTTACCTCTCTCCTTCATCCTCTCAACTGTTTCTCAGCCTAGGCCTACTGATATCAGCTGGTTCACTTTGGAGATTCAGTCCTTGTTTTCATTGGCTGGCAGTCCTGCCATTGTGATAGACACATCTGGGTCTAACGTTTTGGCATAGCCTGTTCTCCCAGATTCCAGGGATTCTACGCAGGTTTCCAGACGTCCAACATCAAGGGCTATGTGGTCTTGTGGCTGCTTGTTATTATTGCCCATTAGAGTCAGCATAGCTGTGTGATTATCTTGGATAGCTTTCTCCAAAGATGCACCTAGGCTGTCAACTTTACTATTTTTCATTTTTTCGATACTCAGCTTAATTTCGTCCATCTTTTTTTTCCATTTTGTACCTAGGCTCCTTATCTCTGTCATGAGATTAGCCATGCTGTTGGCACTTTCTTTCTTTGATCAATTCGGCTCCATATTTTTCTCACCACTGCGTTGGTTTCTACAGGAA
>NC_042968.1:89149126-89161626 GCF_901001165.1 Salmo trutta | reverse complement strand
ATTTGGTGTCCACTGGCCTCACCGCGGTAACCCTACCCCAGATGCAGAACCTTCTTTCCAAGGGTGTGTGTGTGTGCCTGCGCGTTTGTGTGTGTCTGTGTAAGTGGAGCTGCATTCCAACAGCTGGCATGGCCAGGCCCCCGATGAGAATGCGAGGAATTCTGGGAGTCTTTCCTAAAGATTCTCCAGCGTGGCGTGGAGGTGAGGGAAACTGCTCAGCAAGGTGTGTGTCAGTGTGAGACACCAGAAGGTCATGTTTTAAGTCGTCACCCCTCTCCACTTCCATAGAGAAGACCATACCAACTGACTCCTTGTTTTCAACCAGATATTGATGGATTGATATTGACACACACAGACACACACACACACACACACACACACACACACACACAGACACACACACACACACACACACACACAGACACACACACACACACACACACACACACACACACGTTTTGCTCCTGGTGTAGAAAAGTACTGTCAGTATTTGCTGCTCAATCAAAAGTTATGACATGTTTATAGCCGGCTTATGTTTTTATAAGCTTCTGTGTGCTGCTACGTTGATCTATGTAGCCTGAACACTCTTAAGGCGTCCGTACCAATACTCTGGTTCCTCATAACACACAGAGAGAAGAAGAGGGGGGGGGGGGGGGGGAGTGGGGGGTTGGTCGAGTTCCTGTTTATATTATGACAACATTTTGTGAAGTTTTTGTTGGTTTTGGACTTCAGTGTTTTTTTTGGAGGGGGGGGGCTGTTTCAGGCACACAACGTTTTTTCTGGAGGCAAGCCGAAGTTCGGAGCCGAAGCTTACGCCCTCTTCGTCTGTGATTGGTCAACAGTAGGGATTCTTCAATAAAGTCTTTGTTGTCATTCAACGAGAGACGACTTGTTTTCATTGAGGAATACTGCACTGAACATCTTAGTTAGATGTTGCACGACTAAGATCTCCTCGGTAAAAAAAACGTCAAAAATGAATGACAGATTATCTTAGATTAATTCTGACTATTGTGAGGAAGTGAATACTGGCTACGGCGTCTCATAATGGACAAACAGTACTATTGCTGCTTTTTTTTTGGTTTTTCAAGCAAAGGTCTTCTAAAGGAGTATGGAGAACACTCCTTCGGGTTGGGCTAGCCCGGTTTGGAAAGGCGCCAGCCGAACTGAAGCACGCTGACGCCTTTAGCCTGCTCTCACACACACACTCACACACACACACACACATAAATCTACCGCTGCCTTTTGACGTGATGGAACACTAATCCTTGACAGCTGTCAGAACCTTTCTTACTTTCACCCTGAGAGAGAGGGGGGGGGGTGTATTGTAAGTGAACCCTACGGTGGGATGTCAGTGTGTTTGAGGGATAGCTAGCTTACATACTGCACTGTACCATAACCCCAAACAGTCCACTCTACATCTGCCTCCCTCCCTCCCTCCCTCTCTCACTCCCTCCCCCACTGAATCAGTTTACTGTACAACAGTAATGGTTCACCCAGGGGATGAGATAATTACATAACCACCATCCTGTCATCATCCTCTTCCTCATCCGGCTTTGTGCTTGGGATTTGAGAGCATGTCCAGATGTGTACTGGGTGTACTGGTAAACTGGACTGGTGAGAAGGTGAAATGGTGAGAAGGTGAAATGGTGAGAAGGTGAAATGGTGAGAAGGTGAAATGGTGAGATGGTGAAGTGGTGAGAAGGTGAAATGGTGAGAAGGTGAAATGGTGAGAAGGTGAAATGGTGAGAAGGTGAAGTGGTGAGAAGGTGAAGTGGTGAGAAGGTGAAATGGTGAGAAGGTGAAATGGTGAGAAGGTGAAATGGTGAGATGGTGAAATGGTGAGAAGGTGAAGTGGTGAGAAGGTGAAATGGTGAGAAGGTGAAATGGTGAGAAGGTGAAGTGGTGAGAAGGTGAAGTGGTGAGAAGGTGAAATGGTGAGAAGGTGAAATGGTGAGAAGGTGAAGTGGTGACAAGGTGAAGTGGTGAGAAGGTGAAGTGGTGAGAAGGTGAAATGGTGAGAAGGTGAAATGGTGAGAAGGTGAAGTGGTGAGAAGGTGAAATGGTGAGAAGGTGAAGTGGTGAGAAGGTGAAGTGGTGAGAAGGTGAAATGGTGAGAAGGTGAAGTGGTGAGAAGGTGAAGTGGTGAGAAGGTGAAGTGGTGAGAAGGTGAAGTGGTGAGAAGGTGAAATGGTGAGAAGGTGAAATGGTGAGAAGGTGAAGTGGTGACAAGGTGAAGTGGTGAGAAGGTGAAGTGGTGAGAAGGTGAAATGGTGAGAAGGTGAAATGGTGAGAAGGTGAAGTGGTGAGAAGGTGAAGTGGTGACAAGGTGAAGTGGTGACAAGGTGAAATGGTGAGAAGGTGTGAAGTGGTGAGAAGGTGAAATGGTGAGAAGGTGAAATGGTGAAGTGGTGAGAAGGTGAAGTGGTGACAAGGTGAAATGGTGAGAAGGTGTGAAGTGGTGAGAAGGTGAAGTGGTGAGAAGGTGAAGTGGTGAAATGGTGAGAAGGTGAAATGGTGAGAAAGTGAAGTGGTGAGAAGGTGAAATGGTGAAATGGTGAGAAGGTGAAGTGGTGAGAAAGTGAAGTGGTGAGAAGGTGAAATGGTGAGAAGGTGAAATGGTGAGAAGGTGAAGTGGTGAGAAGGTGAAGTGGTGAGAAGGTGAAATGGTGAGAAGGTGAAGTGGTGAGAAGGTGAAGTGGTGGAGAAGGTGTGAAATGGTGAGATGGTGAAATGGTGAGAAGGTGAAATGGTGAGAAGGTGAAGTGGTGAGAAGGTGAAGTGGTGAGAAGGTGAAATGGTGAGAAGGTGAAGTGGTGAGAAGGTGAAATGGTGAGAAGGTGAAATGGTGAGAAGGTGAAATGGTGAGAAGGTGTGAAGTGGTGAGAAGGTGAGAAGTGTAACCCTAAAGAAGAATAACCCTAAAGAAGAATAACCCTAAAGAAGAATAACCCTAAAGAAGAATAACCCTAAAGAAGAATAACCCTAAAGAAGAATAAACCTAAAGAAGAATAACCCTAAAGAAGAATAACCCTAAAGAAGAATAACCCTAAAGAAGAATAAACCTAAAGAAGAATAAACCTAAAGAAGAATAACCCTAAAGAAGAATAACCCTAAAGAAGAATAACCCTAAAGAAGAATAACCCTAAAGAAGAATAACCCTAAAGAAGGCCAAAAGCCTAAATGGGTCGGTTCTACTTTTAACAATAAAGAAGATTTAGGATTTAGTTCCACTGTGTTGCTGAATATCCTCTATACTTCAGTTGGTTCCTAATTCATGCTCCTTGGTTGGAAAAGCTAGGTAGCATTAGTGAGCCTCTCCCCTTCTGTACAGTTAGACAGGGGTGACAGATGAGACAGTCACAGTAGAAGCAAGTCCACATAGTTGTGATAGATTGGCTTTAGGTTGGCTTTAGACTGGCTTTAGACTGGCTTTAGGTTGGCTTTAGACTGGCTTTAGGTTGGCTTTAGGTTGGCTTTAGGTTGGCTTTAGACTGGCTTTAGACTGGCTTTAGGTTGGCTTTAGACTGGCTTTAGACTGGCTTTAGGTTGGCTTTAGGTTGGCTTTAGACTGGCTTTAGGTTGGCTTTAGGTTGGCTTTAGACTGGCTTTAGACTAGCTTTAGACAGGCTTTAGGTTGGCTTTAGACTGGCTTTAGGTTGGCTTTAGACTGGCTTTATGTTGGCTTTAGGTTGGCTTTAGACTAGCTTTAGGTTGGCTTTAGGTTGGCTTTAGGTTGGCTTTAGGTTGGCTTTAGACTGACTTTATGTTAGCTTTAGGTTGGCTTTAGGTTGGCTTTAGGTTGGCTTTAGACTGACTTTATGTTGGCTTTAGGTTGGCTTTAGGTTGGCTTTAGGTTGGCTTTAGACTGGCTTTAGGTTGGCTTTAGGTTGGCTTTAGACTGGCTTTAGGTTGGCTTTAGACTGGCTTTAGACTGGCTTTAGGTTGGCTTTAGGTTGGCTTTAGGTTGGCTTTAGGTTGGCTTTAGACTGTCTTTAGGTTGGCTTTAGACTGGCTTTAGGTTGGCTTTAGACTGACTTTATGTTGGCTTTAGACTGGTTTTAGACTGGTTTCAGACTGGCTTTAGGTTGGCTTTAGACTGGTTTTAGACTGGCTTTAGACTGGCTTTAGGTTGGCTTTAGACTGGCTTTAGGTTGGCTTTAGGTTGGCTTTAGAATGGCTTTAGGTTGGCTTTAGACTGGCTTTAGGTTGGCTTTAGGTTGGCTTTAGACTAGCTTTAGGTTGGCTTTAGACTGGCTTTAGACTGGCTTTAGACTGGCTTTAGGTTGGCTTTAGACTGGCTTTAGACTGGCTTTAGGTTGGCTTTAGGTTGGCTTTAGACTAGCTTTAGGTTGGCTTTAGGTTGGCTTTAGGTTGGCTTTAGACTGACTTTATGTTAGCTTTAGGTTGGCTTTAGGTTGGCTTTAGGTTGGCTTTAGACTGACTTTATGTTGGCTTTAGGTTGGCTTTAGGTTGGCTTTAGGTTGGCTTTAGACTGGCTTTAGGTTGGCTTTAGGTTGGCTTTAGACTGGCTTTAGACTGGCTTTAGGTTGGCTTTAGACTGGCTTTAGACTGGCTTTAGGTTGGCTTTAGGTTGGCTTTAGGTTGGCTTTAGGTTGGCTTTAGACTGGCTTTAGGTTGGCTTTAGACTGGCTTTAGGTTGGCTTTAGGTTGGCTTTAGACTGACTTTATGTTGGCTTTAGACTGGTTTTGGACTGGCTTTAGACTGGCTTTAGGTTGGCTTTAGACTGGTTTTAGACTGGCTTTAGACTGGCTTTAGGTTGGCTTTAGACTGGCTTTAGGTTGGCTTTAGGTTGGCTTTAGACTGGCTTTAGGTTGGCTTTAGGTTGGCTTTAGACAGGCTTTAGGTTGGCTTTAGGTTGGCTTTAGGTTGGCTTTAGACTGGCTTTAGGTTGGCTTTAGGTTGGCTTTAGACTGACTTTAGGTTGGCTTTAGACTGGCTTTAGACTGGCTTTAGGTTGGCTTTAGACTGGCTTTAGACTGGCTTTAGGTTGGCTTTAGGTTGGCTTTAGACTGGCTTTAGACTGGCTTTAGGTTGGCTTTAGACTGGTTTTAGACTGGCTTTAGACTGGCTTTAGGTTGGCTTTAGACTGGCTTTTGGTTGGCTTTAGACTGGCTTTAGACTTGCTTTTGGGAGGAATTGAAATAGAGTCCTCTGTTTCAGTTGATCTGACAGGAACTGTGTTTAACAACACTACTCACACATGTATGTCAGAGTAGAACTGGTATACACACACACACACACGCACGCATGCACGCACGCACGCACGCACGCACGCACGCACGCACACACACACACACACACACACACACACACACACACACACACACACACACACACACACACAGCATGGTGGTGATATCCATGTGAAAGCAGACCTGAGTCTAGAGTCTAGACCAAGGACATATATAAACCTATGCTATGTATTGGTCATTGAGATGCTTTGAAGTCACTGGTCGGCCATATTGTCTCTCCCCAGTAGAAGCAGTCCTCCATAGGAATGAATGGAATTCTACACTATTTCAATTAAATGTTTCAAGGACAAAATTACATGTATTTACAGTGTGTGTAACCAATATTACAGTCCCCACTACAACAACAAAACAGTTACATTGCAAAAAGTATTCAGACCCCTTGTCTTTTTCCCCCCTTTTGTTCTTTTTAAATGTATCCTTTATTTAACTAGGCAAGTCAGTTAATAAGAACAAATTCGTATTTACTTTGGCCTACCCCGGCCAAACCTGGACGACGCTGGGCCAATTGTGCGCCGCCCTATGGGACTCTCAATCACGGCCGGATGTGATACAGCCGGTAATCAAACTATGGACTGTGGTGACGCCTCTTGCACCGAGATGCAGTGCCTTAGACCGCTGCGCCACTCGGTAGCCCTGTTATGTTACAGCCTTATTTCAAAATGGATTAAATTGTTTTTTTCCCCTCATCAATCTACACACAATACCCCATAATGACAAAGCAAAAATAGATTTTTAGAAATTTTTGCAAGTGTATTAAAAGTTTCTCCCATTCTTCTCTGCAGATCCTCTCAAGCTCTGGTGCCAGGTTTCCTCTAGACGCGACACTTGGCATTCAGGCCAAAGAGTTCAATCTTGGTTTCATCAGACCAGAGAATCTTGTTTCTCATGGTCTGAAAGTCCTTTAGGTGCCTTTTGGCAAACTACAAGCGGGCTGTCATGTGCCTTTACTGAAGACTGGCTTCCGTCTGGCCACTCTACCATAAAGGCCTGATTGGTGGAGTACTGCAGAGATGTTTGTCCTTCTGGAAGGTTCTCCAATCTCCACAGAGGAACTCTAGAGCTCTGTCAGAGTGACCATTGGGTTCTTGGTCATCTCCCTGACGAAAGCCCTTCTCCCCCGATTTCTCAGTTTGGCCGGGCGGCCAGATCTAGGAAGAGTTTTGGTGGTTCCAAACTTCTTCCATTTAAGAATGACGGAGGTCACTGTGTTCTTGGGGACCTACAATGCTGCAGAAATGTTTTGGTACCCTTCCCCAGATCTGTGCCTCGACACAGTCCTGTCTCTGAGCTCTACGGACAATTCCTTCGACCTCATGGCTTGGTTTTTGCTCTGACATGCACTGTCAACTGTGGGACCTTATATAGACAGGTGTGTGCCTTTCCAAATCATGTCCAATCAATTGAATTTACCACAGATGGACTCCAATCAAGTTGTAGAAACATCTCAAGGATGATCAATGGAAACAGGA
The DNA here is from genome assembly GCF_901001165.1 of Salmo trutta. NCBI lineage: Eukaryota > Metazoa > Chordata > Actinopteri > Salmoniformes > Salmonidae > Salmo > Salmo trutta. Next base: position 89,154,883 of record NC_042968.1, on the reverse strand, counting down.
TGAACCTGAGCTCAATTTAGAGTCTCATAGCAAAAGGGTCTGAATACTTATGTAAATATTTTAATTCTAAAAACCTGTTTTCACTTCGTCATTATGGGGTTTTGTGTGTAGATTAATGAGGGGAAAAAGCGTTTAATCCATTTTAGAATAAGGCTGGAATGTAACAACATGTGGAAATAGTCAAGTGTTCTGAATAGTTTCCGAATGCCCTGTTAGTGTTTTGTTTTTGTAGTGGGGATAGTACCATTAGTACTTCAACAAATATATATTTAAGGAAAATGTTTTTACATATATATATATATATATATTTTTTTTTAACGTTAAGCTCACATAATATAATTTAAAAGTATGTATTAAAGGCAGGTATTCCCAAACTGGGGCAATGCCGTTGGGGTACACCAAATAAAAATGTGATTCACATTATTAAAATATATATATATATATATATATATATATATATTATACAGTCCATTTATACATTTGGGTGAGTTTTTTTCTCTCACCTGAGTAGCCTCGTTTCACTGCCAAAATAAAATGAAACCTTCTAGTGTTCAGAGAAATAACAACACAATGTCAAATACAGTTAGCCTAGTCAAATAATCCAGTTAGCCTAGTGAAATAATCCAGTTAGCCTAGTCAAATAATCCAGTTAGCCTAGTCAAATAATCCAGTTAGCCTAGTCAAATAATCCAGTTAGCATAGTCAAACAATACAGTTAGCCTAGTCATATAATTCAGTTAGCCTAGTCATATAATACAGTTAGCCTAGTCAAATAATACAGTTAGCCTAGTCAAATAATCCAGTTAGCCTAGTGAAATAATCCAGTTAGCCTAGTCAAACAATACAGTTAGCCTAGTGAAATAATACAGTTAGCCTAGTGAAATAATCCAGTTAGCCTAGTCAAACAATACAGTTAGCCTAGTCAAACAATACAGTTAGCCTAGTCAAATAATACAGTTAGCCTAGTGAAATAATCCAGTTAGCCTAGTCAAACAATACAGTTAGCCTAGTCATATAATACAGTTAGCCTAGTCAAATAATCCAGTTAGCCTAGTCAAACAATACAGTTAGCCTAGTCATATAATACAGTTAGCCTAGTCAAATAATCCAGTTAGCCTAGTGAAATAATCCAGTTAGCCTAGTCAAACAATACAGTTAGCCTAGTCAAATAATCCAGTTAGCCTAGTGAAATAATCCAGTTAGCCTAGTCAAATAATCCAGTTAGCCTAGTCAAATAATCCAGTTAGCATAGTCAAACAATACAGTTAGCCTAGTCATATAATTCAGTTAGCCTAGTCATATAATACAGTTAGCCTAGTCAAATAATACAGTTAGCCTAGTCAAATAATCCAGTTAGCCTAGTGAAATAATCCAGTTAGCCTAGTCAAACAATACAGTTAGCCTAGTCAAATAATACAGTTAGCCTAGTGAAATAATCCAGTTAGCCTAGTCAAACAATACAGTTAGCCTAGTCTAACAATACAGTTAGCCTAGTGAAATAATACACTTAGCCTAGTGAAATAATCCAGTTAGCCTAGTCAAACAATACAGTTAGCCTAGTCATATAATACAGTTAGCCTAGTCAAATAATACAGTTAGCCTAGTCAAACAATACAGGTAGCCTAGTCAAATAATACAGTTAGCCTAGTCAAATAATACAGGTAGCCTAGTCAAACAATTCAGTTAGCCTAGTCAAATAATACAGTTAGCCTAGTCAAATAATACAGTTAGCCTAGTCAAATAATTCAGTTAGCCTAGTCAAATAATACAGTTAGCCTAGTCAAATAATACAGTTAGCCTAGTCAAATAATACAGTTAGTCTAGTCAAATAATACAGTTAGCCTAGTCAAATAATACAGGTAGCCTAGTCATATAATACAGTTAGCCTAGTCAAATAATACAGGTAGCCTAGTGAAATAATACAGGTAGCCTAGTGAAATAATACAGTTAGCCTAGTCAAATAATACAGTTAGCCTAGTCAAATAATACAGTTAGCCTAGTCAAATAATACAGTTAGCCTAGTCAAATAATACAGTTAGTCTAGTCAAATAATACAGTTAGCCTAGTCAAATAATACAGGTAGCCTAGTCAAATAATACAGGTAGCCTAGTCATATAATACAGTTAGCCTAGTCAAATAATACAGGTAGCCTAGTGAAATAATACAGTTAGCCTCGTCAAATAATACAGTTAGCCTAGTCAAACAATACAGTTAGCCTAGTCAAATAATACAGTTAGCCTAGTCAAATAATACAGGTAGCCTAGACAAATAATTAACATCCAATCACATTAACCGTTACTCTCTTGTGGGAATTCCACTAACGGTCCGTATGTAGCCAAACGTAGCTGCTGCTCATGTTGGTATCTGTATTGATGACGCAAAAGCCATGACAGGGAGACATAGTGGACTGGTAACGTGCGTGCAAGCAGTAGCTCCCAACGCCACTTGGATCCACTGCAGCATCCACCGAGAGGCTCTAGCTGCCATGGGAATGCCTGACAGTTTGAAAGACGTTTTGGACACTACAGAGAAAATGTAAGGCCCCTGAACTCTCGTGTATTTTCTGCGCTATGCAATGATATGGGCAGTGACCATGTAATGATGGTTATCAAGGGAAAAAGTATTGACAGATTTTTTTTAAATTGAGAGACGAGCTTAAAGTTTTCTTTACTAACCATCATTTTCACTTGTCTGACCGCCTGCATGATGACGAGTTTCTCACACGACTGGCCCATCTGGGTGATGTTTTTTCTCACCTGAATGATCTGAATCTAGGATTACAGGGACTCTCACCAACTATATTCAATGCGGGACAAAATTGAGGCTATGATTAAGAAGTTGGAGCTCTTCTCTGTCTGCATTAACAAGGACAACACACAGGTCTTTCCATCATTGTTTGATTTTGAGTGAGTTGGGTGCGCAATTACGCAGGTACTTTCCTGAAACGGATGACACAAACAACTGGATTCGTTATCCCTTTCATGCCCTGCCTTCAGTTCACTTACCGATATCTGAACAAGAGAACCTCATCGAAATTGCAGCAAACGTTTCTGTGAAAATTCAATTGAATCAGAAGCCATTGCCAGATTTCAGAGTATCCTGCCTTGGCAAATTACGCTGTTAAGACACTGATGCCCTTTACAACCACTTACCTATGTAAGAGTGGATTCTCGGCCCTCACTAGCACGAAAACTAAATACAGGCGCAGACTGTGTGTGGAAAATGATTTAAGACTGAGACTCTCTCCAATACAACCCAACATTACAGAGTTATGTGCATCCTTTCAAGCACACCCTTCTCATTAACCTGTGGCGAGTTATTCACAATTTTTGATGAACAAATAAGATTTTATATGTAAAATGGTTAAATAAAGAACAAAATGATTGATTATTATTATATTATTATTCGTGCCCTGGTTCTATAAGAGCTCTTTGTCACTTCCCACGAGCCGGGTTGTGACAAAACTCACACTCATTCTTATGTTTAATAAATGTATTGTATAGTGTGTGTGTGGCAGGCTTACAATGATGGCAAAAAACACCATTTGAGAGTGCGCTGACCCTGGTGCTAGAGAGGGCACGTAGCTGGAGGTTGAATGTTTGAAGGGGTACGGGACTATAAAAAGTTTGGGAACCACTGCATTAAGGTGTCTGTAATATAATAAATGTGGCAACAACAAATGTAGACATTAATAAATTGATTCCTATAGCTTCCAGAATATATTTTACAATGGTGGGGGAGTTCCAAGATGGAGGCACGATAGCTTCAAAACAGCACCCACAATCAGTCATCTAGTGTCTAGACCCCCTCCTCTGTGTTTAGGGTTAGGGTTAGTTATGGTTAGGGTTTGGGTTAGTTATGGTTAGGGTTAGTTATGGTTAGGGTTAGTTCCTCTGTGTTTATGGTTAGTTATGGTTAGGGTTAGTTCCTCTGTGTTTATGGTTAGGGTTAGTTATGGTTAGGGTTAGTTATGGTTAGGGTTAGTTCCTCTGTGTTTATGGTTAGGGTTAGTTATGGTTAGGGTTAGTTATGGTTAGGGTTAGTTATGGTTAGGGTTAGTTCCTCTGTGTTTATGGTTAGGGTTAGTTCCTCTTTGTTTAGGGTTAGTTATGGTTAGGGTTAGTTCCTCTGTGTTTAGGGTTAGGGTTAGTTCCTCTGTGTTTAGGGTTAGGGTTAGTTATGGTTAGGGTTAGTTATGGTTAGGGTTAGTTCCTCTGTGTTTATGGTTAGGGTTAGTTCCTCTGTGTTTATGGTTAGGGTTAGTTATGGTTAGGGTTAGTTATGGTTAGGGTTAGTTATGGTTAGGTTTAGTTATGGTTAGAGATAGTTATGGTTAGGGTTAGTTATGGTTAGGTTTAGTTATGGTTAGGGTTAGTTATGGTTAGGGTTAGTTATGGTTAGGGTTAGTTATGTTTAGGGTTAGTTATGGTTAGGGTTAGTTATGGTTAGGGTTAGTTATGGTTAGGGTTAGTTCCTCTGTGTTTATGGTTAGGGTTAGTTCCTCTTTGTTTAGGGTTAGTTATGGTTAGGGTTAGTTCCTCTGTGTTTAGGGTTAGGGTTAGTTCCTCTGTGTTTAGGGTTAGGGTTAGTTATGGTTAGGGTTAGTTATGGTTAGGGTTAGTTCCTCTGTGTTTAGGGTTAGGGTTAGTTATGGTTAGGGTTAGTTATGGTTAGGGTTAGTTCCTCTGTGTTTATGGTTAGGGTTAGTTATGGTTAGGGTTAGTTATGGTTAGGGTTAGTTATGGTTAGGTTTAGTTATGGTTAGAGATAGTTATGGTTAGGGTTAGTTATGGTTAGGTTTAGTTATGGTTAGGGTTAGTTATGGTTAGGGTTAGTTCCTCTGTGTTTATGGTTAGGGTTAGTTCCTCTGTGTTTATGGTTAGGGTTAGTTAAGGTTAGGGTTAGTTATGGTTAGGGTTAGTTATGGTTAGGGTTAGTTATGGTTAGGGTTAGTTATGGTTAGGGTTAGTTCCTCTGTGTTTAGGGTTAGGGTTAGTTATGGTTAGGGTTAGTTATGGTTAGGGTTAGTTCCTCTGTGTTTATGTTAGGGTTAGTTCCTCTTTGTTTAGGGTTAGTTATGGTTAGGGTTAGTTCCTCTGTGTTTATGGTTAGGGTTAGTTCCTCTGTGTTTATGGTTAGGGTTAGTTATGGTTAGGGTTAGTTATGGTTAGGGTTAGTTATGGTTAGGTTTAGTTATGGTTAGAGATAGTTATGGTTAGGGTTAGTTATGGTTAGGTTTAGTTATGGTTAGGGTTAGTTATGGTTAGGGTTAGTTCCTCTGTGTTTATGGTTAGGGTTAGTTCCTCTGTGTTTATGGTTAGGGTTAGTTATGGTTAGGGTTAGTTATGGTTAGGTTTAGTTATGGTTAGGGTTAGTTATGGTTGGGGTTAGTTATGGTTAGGGTTAGTTATGGTTGGGGTTAGTTATGGTTAGGGTTAGTTATGGTTAGGTTTAGTTATGGTTAGGGTTAGTTATGGTTAGGGTTAGTTATGGTTAGGGTTAGTTCCTCTATGTTTATGGTTAGGGTTAGTTATGGTTGGGGTTAGTTATGGTTAGGGTTAGTTATGGTTAGGGTTAGTTATGGTTAGGGTTAGTTATGGTTAGGGTTAGTTATGGTTAGGGTTAGTTATGGTTAGGGTTAGTTATTGTTATGGTTAGTTATGGTTAGGTTTAGTTATGGTTAGGGTTAGTTATGATTAGGGTTAGTTATGGTTAGGGTTAGTTATGGTTAGGGTTAGTTATGGTTAGGTTTAGTTA